>NC_139990.1:16679777-16907947 GCF_964263955.1 Coregonus lavaretus
ATTTTAGCACAGACATAGCTTGTTTTCTGTTTAAATGCTCTTATAGGAGGTGGTGTGGGGAGAAAACAGAGAGGCAGCCATTTTAGAGAGCTAGATACTGTTAGCTACATAGGCAATGGCTGGTCCACTGGAACCCTTCACTACCACACAGAGCTGTCTGCTGGCTGTAACTTGCTCAAAGTGCACTAGTACCGAGAGAAAGTTTACCTGGTTTCTGTTCAGAGGTTGTCCCGTGTTCCCTGGGCTCATAGGAGGCGGATGGTGGCTCCTTTGTTGCCAACCAGGATGGCCCCCACCATACTGACTGCTGGCCATATCTGCTGCTCCCTTGCTAGCCCCTTCCTGGTTACTATAGTCTCCTTGTGGGTAATTCTGGTAGCTCCTTGTAGGGCTAGGAGACGTTAGGAGCTGATTTAAAGTCGGGGTAGACGTGGGCTGTGTGTTTCCCATGTTATACCTCTGATTATTGTACGAGGCAGCCATAGCTGTAGTTCCGCCTGCTGGCTGTTGCTTCACTGGCTGCCCCCCAGCCGCCGGGGGCTGGTTATTACGCGGGGAATTCATGGCGTATCCTTGGCCCTGATAAGAAGTCCGGTTTGGGAAGGGGCTGTAGTTGTTCAAATGGTTGGGGAAGCCGTGGTCGTGTGAGTTGGGCGGGTATGGGTCCATCATGTTGCCTGGCTGCACTGCCGGCCCCGCTGCAGCTGCCATGCCAGGGCTTTGTTGTCCGCCATGTTGATGAAAAGGGCCCCGGTTGTAGTGCTGGTTGTAACCGTAAGGAGGTGGAGGGAATGAGCCCTGGTGGTGATGGCCCATCCCGGGGTGGTTATTCCCCTCCGGTCCCCCCGTATCATTCTGGTTGTTATTATTATTCACCCTGGACGAATTCCCGTTCCCGTTCTTCATGTCAGGCTCCCCTCCTCCCCCTACATTTCCAGCATCGGCCCCGTCCTGCAGATCCTTCTGGCCCGGAGATCCGTTGTCAGATCCAGGTTCCTTATTTTCATGTTGTTTCTCTCCCGGTACCGACTCCTCCAGTGGGTCCCGATCCGGCTTTTTAAGTTCGGATGGCGGGCTAGTGTTGAGAGTGGCGACGCTAGCGACCTGCGCGGCCATGATATCCCTCTCTGCCTCTCTCACAGCGAGTCACTCACAATCGAGCTCTCTGAATAGCATTTAACATAAATACAATTATTTATAACAATGTACCCGTGTCCCGGATCATTCCCCCTACCTCCGGACCGAATCCGGCATCCACTCCCGTCTCCGATTCGACTGGAAAGTTACTGGAAGAATATAAATACGGATCCAGGGAATTAAATTACCCAACAGAAAATGTGGGGAGGCTTCTGTTACAGAACGAGAGTATGAGCAAGAAACCAACCAAACCAGCACGAGGCTCCGCGAGACACAGCCATTTTACTGAAGCGTTCAGACGAACGCAAAACACGGAGCGGATTATACCAGTAGGTAGGAGGCGACTAGCCTACAACAAGCAGGGATGGATAAAGGATGTATTTTGTTTCAATTAATTTGAAGGGGTTATAGAACTAGAGACTCTAGCAGAACATGAGAAATAATGTGACTTATAAATGTAACATAATTCAAAACATTCAATATTTATTCTGTTTTGCGGACAACCACAGAATCTGTAAATCATTAGTTATTTTAATTGCAGGCTATAGATTTGTCTCAAAGCTTCATTCTGTGATTATTAATATAAGAACTTTATTGCAAATCTGCATAGTTATAATGCATTTCGTTTTTCACATTATACAAAGTAGATACACACATGAAGATGTTACTGGGAGACTTTGTATACTTCTAAACACAAGTATATGTTTATAATTGCATCTTATCAACAATATATTCATACAGTTACAGAGTATTAAGATTGTGAGTGACTCCTTCCATGTGCCATGAGAGAATGAGAGAACTAGCAGAAGCAGAGGGCTTGATCTGTGGAGAGGAAAGCATGAAATTACAGTGTGTGTGTGTGTGTGTGAGAGAGAGAGAGAGAGAGAGAGACAGAGAGAGAGAGAGAGGGGGGATAGAAAAGGAAGAAGGATGGGGGATGGACTGAGCCAGTCACAGAGCAGGAAGTGAAGATAAAAAAATAGAAATGCAGAGTGAGATAGAGAGAGTGAGAGAGAAAAACAGTGTATGCCACTGAAAAATCCTACATAGAATGGTATATCTAAAGCAAAATTAACCATTCAAATCTGTGTGTGGTTTTGTACAATAGCCTATAGGATAAATGAAGAGGAGATTTTGAGAAAGCATAGTGTAAATAATCAAATGAGAACAGCCACACTCTCCTCTTCCCCACTCTGCTTTCTCTCTCTCTCTCTCTCTCTCTCTCTCTCTCTCTCTCTCTCTCTCTCTCTCTCTCTCTCTCTCTCTCTCTCTCTCTCTCTCCCCACCCCCTCTCCTCATTCTCTCCGCCCGCCTGCCTGCCTGCCTCGTGTTCTCTCCTAGCAGCAGCAGCAGCCTCTCTCTGCTTGCAAAAGCAGCAGAACTTTGCTATCAGCTCGTGGGGGATGGGCAGCACAGCACACAGCTCAGCACAGCCCTTTTCTCCTCTACAATGCAGGGCTTTCTGGCGATGAGCTACAGCAGCCAGGCTCATACTACTGACTAGCATGGGAAAGGGATCCCTTTAGTTGAAGTTTTGTTTATTATTTTTTCTCTGAAATGTGCATGAAGGGAGGAAGGACAGACAGGCTGTAAAAGGAGGGAGGGAAGGAAGGAGGTGTTGGGGTCAGCAGCCTGCCTGACTATATTGGCTAGGGAGGGAGGAGTGTTGCTGTGTGCTGCTAGAATATAGAGAGAGGCAGACAGAGGAGAGAAGGGGGTTGGGATCTTTCTCTTTTTTCTCTTTAGCGTAAAGTTGGTGTTTATTATAAGGGGGCCCTGTCTATTTTTTTACCCCCCCTGTCCTATTTTCCTATTTTTAAATATATTTTGTCTGCACACTTCTTTATAGAATGTAATAGATAGTATATTAAACAACAGTCCAGGAAATAATGTCTCAAGTGCCTTTGACTTACATGGATTCCACAAACCACTATATGACTTTGTTGCATTATGAATTATTTATAATGTAGAAGTATATTTACGTTTAATTTGGCTAAAGCAGAATAAATACAGATATATTATAAGGTGTTTGTTGGTCGTCAAAATACAATACAGTCTTCATAAAGTAATATATTTATTTGTTGGACCATTTGAACATGGAAAGATTCACGCCAAAGACCCACTCAACTATCATGAGACAGAGGCGGACACTCTGCTTTGGATGGAACTACTACAACCATCCTCTAGGCTTTATAATCTCAAGTCATCAACCACACGAAATAACACTGGTTGAATCAGGTACTATAAAGACTTTATGAAGTGTTATGAAGGTGTTATGAAGACTATTTAGATTGGACTCCTTACACAGTCACATCTGTCCCATGATGGTGATTTAGGAGTGTTTACTCTGTACCCCACCGTGTAGCTGACCATGATGCATCACCCCCAGCCTGGTGGCCTGGGTTCCTCCACCATCACCACAGATAGACCTGGACACATGCCAGGGGAATACAGCCAGGAACTACTTTTTCTTTTGAAGTCAAGTATTGATTGGAGGCCTCTCTGATAAAACAACAACAGACAAACAATGCGTCAAGGAACAGCATTATTTCAACATTTGGAGTAAACAGTAGGTCGATGGGAGAAACATAATGCTATGATAAGGAAGATTTAGAATACATTGGTTGGAATGAATGATATGAGATTATTTTGTGTTTATTTATGCAATTGACAGCAAGAGGACCTGCACTCAGAAGAAGAGGAAGAAGCACATTGCTGGAGAATGCTCTGTTCTGGCATCCACTAACCACTGTTGCAACCCCTGACTGTGATCCAAAAGTTTAACAACACATAATTCCAACCACATACACTAGACTGAACTGTAAATGATACATGCTCAAAATTCATCATCATGAAATTAAATCCAAATTCTTAGGGCTTTTTTATGAGTTTAAAACCCACACCAATCTGAGTGCAACATCTCTGGCCAATAACATTATGTAGTTCCGTCCAAAGAGTAAGTTCACGAGAGGCCTTGTTGAGCCATTCAGAGTTGTTTTTTTCAGTCTGTCATAAAGCTTAATGTATAAATAGATATAGAGACGTTTTTGTATTGTACATTTATTTTTCTATTTTTTGACCCAGGCGTGCAATGGTAAAAGTGTCAGTCTTGAGGAAGTTAATTGATGACGGATCATTGAGAAGTTTTTTTTAATCCCCAGGGACCTAGTCTGGGAATGGAGCCATTCGATCGCTAAGCCAACCCAATAATGTGGAGTGGAATTTCCTAACAAGACTGAAAATAAGAAAATAATGGCGCCGTAGGAGATGGCTGGCGTTTTATGGGCTCCTAGCCAATTGTTCTATTGTGTGTGTTTTTTCGCGTTATTTGTAACTTATTTTGTACATAATGTTTCTGCCACTGTCTCTTATGACGGAAAATAGCTTCTGGATGTCAGGACAGTGATTACTCACCTCGTACTGGACAAAGATTTTTTATTTAACGAGTCGGACGGGAAGGATTTTCTTCAGACATCCGACAAGGCCCAAATCCCCGTCATTGTCACGCTCTGGTTCCGGGACGTTGTTTATGAACCAGGGTGTGTTTGTATTGTTGGGTGTTGTGTGGGTTAGGTTGGGTAGAGGGTGTGTTCGTTTTGTTGTGTGCTGTTTGGTTGGGGTGTCTAGGTGGTTGTCTTCCTTGTTTGTATTCATGTGACTCCCAATCGGAGGTAACGAGTGACAGCTGTCGGCTCGTTATCTCTGATTGGGAGCCATATTTAAACTGTGTGGTTTCACCTTGGTTTGTGGGTTTTTGTTTCCGTTTTCAGTCAGGTTGACTGTGGACTTCACTAGTCGTGTTTTCTTGTTTTTTGTGCTTTACTAAATAAAGTACCATGTTCGTTTCACACGCTGCGCCTTGGTCAATTCCTTCACACGACCGTGACAGTCATGAGAAAGAGACAGAGATATCGGGGACGTACAGTGAGGGAAAAAAGTATTTGATCCCCTGCTGATTTTGTACGTTTGCCCACTGACAAAGAAATGATCAGTCTATAATTTTAATGGTAGGTTTATTTGAACAGTGAGAGACAGAATAACAACAACAAAATCCAGGAAAACGCATGTCAAAAATGTTATAAATTGATTTGCATTTTAATGAGGGAAATAAGTATTTGACCCCCTCTCAATCAGAAAGATTTCTGGCTCCCAGGTGTCTTTTATACAGGTAACGAGCTGAGATTAGGAGCACACTCTTAAAGGGAGTGCTCCTAATCTCAGCTTGTTACCTGTATAAAAGACACCTGTCCACAGAAGCAATCAATCAATCAGATTCCAAACTCTCCACCATGGCCAAGACCAAAGAGCTCTCCAAGGATGTCAGGGACAAGGTTGTAGACCTACACAAGGCTGGAATGGGCTACAAGACCATCGCCAAGCAGCTTGGTGAGAAGGTGACAACAGTTGGTGCGATTATTCGCAAATGGAAGAAACACAAAATAACTGTCAATCTCCCTCGGCCTGGGGCTCCATGCAAGATCTCACCTTGTGAAGTTGCAATGATCATGAGAACGGTGAGGAATCAGCCCAGAACTACACAGGAGGATCTTGTCAATGATCTCAAGGCAGCTGGGACCATAGTCACCAAGAAAACAGTTGGTAACACACTACGCCGTGAAGGACTGAAATCCTAGGTCCCCCTGCTCAAGAAAGCACATATACATGCCCGTCTGAAGTTTGCCAATGAACATCTGAATGTTTCAGAGGAGAACTGGGTGAAAGTGTTGTGGTCAGATGAGACCAAAATGGAGCTCTTTGGCATCAACTCAACTCGCCGTGTTTGGAGGAGGAGGAATGCTGCATATGACCCCAAGAACACCATCCCCACTGTCAAACATGGAGGTGGAAACATGATGCTTTGGGGGGGGGTTTCTGCTAAGGGGACAGGACAACTTCACCGCATCAAAGGGACGATGTACCGTCAAATCTTGGGTGAGAACCTCCTTCCCTCAGCCAGGGCATTGAAAATGGGTTGTGGATGGGTATTCCAGCATGACAATGACCCAAAACACACGGCCAAGGCAACAAAGGAGTGGCTCAAGAAGAAGCACATTAAGGTCCTGGAGTGGCCTAGCCAGTCTCCAGACCTTAATCCCATAGAAAATCTGTGGAGGGATCTGAAGGTTTGAGTTGCCAAACATCAGCCTCGAAACCTTAATGACTTGGAGAAGATCTGCAAAGAGGAGTGGAACAAACTCCCTTCTGAGCTCTGTGCAAACCTGGTGGCCAACTACAAGAAACGTCTGACCTCTATGATTGCCAACAAGGGTTTTGCCACCAAGTACTAAGTCATGTTTTGCAGAGGGGTCAAATACTTATTTCCCTCATTAAAATGCAAATCAATTTATATCATTTTTGACATGCATTTTTCTGGATTTTTTTGTTGCTATTCTGTCTCTCACTGTTCAAATAAACCTACCATTAAAATTATAGACTGATCATGTCTTTGTCATTGGGCAAACTTACAAAATCAGCAGGGGATCAAATACTTTTTTCCCTCACTGTAGGTCGGGGTGCCTTGTAAGGATCCGACGGCGAGTGGGTAATCTGCCTCTACCATCAGTCCTATTTTTAGCCAACGTACAATAATTGGATAACAAAATAGACGAACTACGATCACGGATATCCTACCAACGGGACATTAAAAACTGTAATATCTTATGTTTTACCGAGTCGTGGCTGAACGACGACATGGGTAATGTACAGCTGGCGGGATATACGCTGCATCGGCAAGATAGAACAGCTGCCTCCGGTAAGACAAGGGGTGGCGGTCTGTGTATATTTGTAAACAGCTGGTGCACGAAATCTAATATTAAGGAAGTCTCTAGGTTTTGCTCGCCTGAGGTAGAGTATCTCATGATAAGCTGTAGACGACACTATTTACCAAGAGAGTTTTCATCTATATTTTTCGTAGCTGTCTATTTACGACGTTCCTAGTGGCCGGGGACTTTAATGCAGGGAAACTTAAAGAAATGGTCAGATGACGCAGATGCTAAGCTACAGGGCTGTTTTGCTAGCACAGACTGGAATATGTTCCGGGATTCTTCCGATGGCATTGAAGAGTACACCACATCAGTCACTGGCTTCATCAATAAGTGCATCGATGACGTCGTCCCCACAGTGACTGTACGTACATACCCCAACCAGAAGCCATGGATTACAGGCAACATCCGCACTGAGCTAAAGGGTAGAGCTGCCGCTTTCAAGGAGCGGGACTCTAACCCGGACACTATGCCCTCCGACGAACCATCAAACAGGCAAAGCGTCAATACAGGACTAAGATTGAATCGTACTACACCGGCTACGACACTAGTCGGATGTGGCAGGGCTTGCAAACTATTACAGACAACAAAGGGAAGCACAGCCACGAGCTGCCCAGTGACACGAGCCAACCAGACAAGCTAAATTACTTCTATGCTCGCTTCAAGGCAAGCAACACTGAAGCATGCATGAGAGCATCAGCTGTTCCAGACGACTGTGTGATCACACTCTCCGTAGCCAATGTAAGTAAGACCTTTAAACAGGTCAACATTCACAAGGCCGCAGGGCCAGACGGATTACCAGGACGTGTACTCCGAGCATGCGCTGACCAACTGGCAAGTGTCTTCGATGACATTTTCAACCTGTCCCTGCCTGAGTCTGTAATACCAACATGTTTCAAGCAGACCACCATAGTCCCTTTGCCCAACAACACTAAGGTAACCTGCCTAAATGTCTACCGACCTGTAGCACTCACGTCTGTAGCAATGAAGTGCTTTGAAAGGCTGGTTATGGCTCACATCAACACCATTATCCCAGAAACCCTAGACCCACTTAATTTGCATACCGCCCCAACAGATCCACAGATGATGCAATCTCTATTGCACTCCACACTGCCCTTTCCCACCTAGACAAAAGGAACACCTATGTGAGAATACTATTCATTGACTACAGCTCAGCGTTCAACACCATAGTGCCCTCAAAGCTCATCACTAAGCTAAGGACCCTGGGACTAAACACCTCCCTCTGCAACTGGATCCTGGACTTCCCTGACGGGCCGCCCCCAGGTGGTAAGGGTAGGTAACAACACATCTGCCACGCTGATCCTCAACACGGGGGCCCCTCAGGGGTGCGTGCTCAGTCCCCTCCTGTTCTCCCTGTTCACCCATGACTGCATGGCCAGGCATGACTCCAACACCATCATTAAGTTTGCCGACAACACAACAGTGGTAGGCCTGATCACCGACAACGATGAGACAGCCTATAGGGAGGAGGTCAGAGACCTGGCCGTGTGGTGCCAGGATAACAATCCCCTGTATATAGCCTCGCTGCTGTTATTTTACTGCTGCTCTTTAATTATTAGTTATTTTTTATTTTATATTTATTTATTTTTTACTTAACACTTATTTTTCTTAAAACTGCATTGTTGGTTAAGGGCTTGTAAGTAAGCATTTCACTGGCACATGTGACAAATAACATTTGATTTGATTTAGATTTGATTTGATTTGAGTTTGGAATAACTGGGAGACACACAAACACACACACACACACTTGCATTCATTACTGAAAAAGCAGCCCATCTACTTCAGCCTGCCAAATATACACACTCCCACACACACACACACACACACACACAAACACACAGAGAGATCTTACATTCATTCAACAACATGCTGTCATAGACGCACATGCTCACAGTAAATGTCAGGGACACTCCCACACAAAGGCCTGCCACACAGGCTTGCTCACACGTGCATAAACACACAGACCCAAACACACACACACATAAAATAAGACACACACAAAGTGCAGTTGGGCTGTGTCCAGTTGGTTGCCAGGCAGCAGTAGAACACCAAGTCTGGAGCGTGCAGAGGAAGGAGGGAAGTACCACCTTGAGAACTGTCCAATGGCTGTCTGGCTCACTCCCTGTAGGGTAATGTACAGTGCCTTCTGAAAGTATTCACAACCCTTACCTTTTTCCACATGTTGTTGTGTTACAGCCTGAATTTAAATTTGATTAAATTGAGATTTTGTGCCACTGTACTACACACAATACCCCCATTTTTACAAATTAATTAAAAATCTAAAGCTGAAATGTATAGAGTCTAACTATTCAATCCCTTTGTTATGACAAGCCTAAATAAGTTCAGGAGTAAAAATGTGCTTAACAAGTCACATAATAAGTTGCATGGACTCACTCTGTGTGCAATAATAGTGTTTAACATGATTTTTTAATGACTACCTCATCTCAGTACCCCACACATACAATTATCTGTAAGGTCCCTCAGTCGAGCAGTGAATTTCAAACACAGATTCAACCACAAGACTAGGGAGGTTTTCCAATGCCTCGCAAAGAAGGGCTCCTATTGTTAGATGGGTAAATATAAAAAAAGAAGACATTGAATATCCCTTTTAGCATGATGAAGTTATTAGTTACACTTTGGATGGTGTATCAATACACTCAGTCACTACAAAGATACAGGCGTCCTTCCTAACTCAGTTGCCGGAGAGGAAGGAAACATGCATCCTGTTTGCAATAAAGCACTAAAGAAAACTGCAAACAATGTGGCAAAGAAATTAACTTTCTGTGTTGAATACAAAGAGTTATGTTTGGGGTAAATACAATACAACACATCATTGAGTACCACTTCATATTTTCAAGCATGGAGGTGGCTGCATCATATTATGGGTATACTTGTCATCGGTAAGGACTAGGGAGTTTTTTTAGGATAAAAATAAATGGAATAGAGCTAAGCACAGGTAAAATCCTAGAGGTAAACCTGGTTCAGTCCGCTTTCCAACAGACAATGTGAGACAAATTCACCTTTCAGCAGGACAATAACCTCAAACACAAGGCCAAATATACACTGGAGTTGCTTACCAAGACGACATTGAATGTTCCTGAGTGGTTTAGTTACAGTTTTGACTTAAATCGGCTTGAAAATCTATGGCAAGACTTGAAAATGTCTGTCTAGCAGTTAGCAACAACCAACTTGACAGAGCTTGCAGAATTTTTTAAAGAATTATGTGCAAATATTGTACAATCCAGGTGTGCAAACCTCTTAGACACTCACCCAGAAAGACTCACAGGTGTAATCGCTGCCAAAGGTGATTCTAACATGTATTGACTCAGGTGTGTAAATACTTATATAAATAAGATATTTCTGTATTTCACTTTCAATAAATTGTAAATAAAACATGTTTTCAATGCCATTATGGGGTAGTGTGTGTAAATGGGTGAGAGAAAACAAATCTATTTAATCAATTTTGAATTCAGGCTGTAACACAACAAAATGTGGAATAAGTCAAGGGGTATGAATCCTTTCCGAACTGTACATAAGAGATCAGACTTGCATACGTGTATACCCAATTCAAATACTTAATCTGTTTAAAAAAGGAATACAATGCATCATGATATTAGAAACAGGTTATTATCAATGATGTCATCTCTTGGTCAGTATTCTCAATCTCAGCACCAAATAACTCACACCTAAAAGAGTTTGATTTGATACAAAGGGATCAAACCATGTTTGTTATCACCCTCCAACACACCAGCAGCTTTTATCACCAGATACTAAGTAGCCACCAAATCACTGTCATAGAAAATAGTGTGAGGCTGCTGGTATTCTGTATACAGTCAGTGATGGAATCCTCTCAGCTCCTAATGTGAATATAGGCTACAGATGTAGGATCGTAATTTGAGCCAGTTTGCTACAGCATGAATGAATACACTACACAATATGAGTTTGCATTTCCTGCTGTGCAGGGAAATTCTCATCAAATTAAGATCCTACACCCACACACACACACAGACACAAACAATTAAACACACACAGACACACACACACCTCCACGCGCCCTGACAGGCTTTCACAACAAAGCTAGTAGGACATATTCAGGTCACACCAGTGCATTTATATCTGAGAATGACTTTTTCTCTGGAGCTATCATTTGCTCTGGCATTTCTGATGTATTTTCATTCTTAAAAATCACTGAATATATTGTATGAAAACTGCAGTCATACAGGTGGGAACACAGACAAGCATGCATACACACACACACCTCTCTAAACATTTGAGAGAGAGAGAGAGAGAGAGGTACCCCCGGTCTAAACTAAGCACAGAGCACGGCAGCAAGGTAAAGAGGGCTCACAAAACATGGTGTCCTCCTCACAAGGACAGAGAAGTGCTCCAGACAGTCTTTCAAAATGGATTAAAAGAGAGAGCAGAGAGAATGTAGAGAATTGTCTCTGTAGTGGTAGGAACTCATCATTGTCATAGAGCACACCGTGCTCATTCCTCTGGTTGCACACACACACACACACACACACCGTGCAGCTTGTACCTCTGGTGACAAAACACTCACAGTTGGTCCCTGACAATCACACTGAGCGCGCTGTCATCAGAAGGGGACTCAGCAGGGCCAAAATAAAGATGAGAGAAGGACTAATGGGCAGCACAGAGGAGTGTCAGACACAGAAAGAAAGAAAGAAAGAAAGAAAGAAAGAAAGAAAGAAAGAAAGAAAGAAAGAAAGAAAGAAAGAAAGAAAGAGAAATCGTAGCAACATAAAACTGACTGCAAGCAGCATCTATTTTGTTTGGCTCATGTAAAACAGACATTAGACTCCTTGGTTTCTATATGGTACACAGAGAGGAAAACGTTGAGTCAAACTGATTGAGGCGCCAGGTCTGTAATCAATGGTGTGGGACAAAGGAGTTGGAGTTTGTTGTATAGAAGAAAGACCTGTCCATTGAGGGGACGACCGGCCAGATGGACTGGTCAGGCTGGGCTGGGCAGTATGAGAGATATGATGCCAAGCTGGACAGTATTGACACGGTGTAGATTGAATAATTGAGCTGCCAGTTTTAGAACAGCCCTTGAAGCTGTGCATATCAATCTGAACCATGATAGACTGAGAAGATGAATCGGACCGCTAGTTGCCCCCCAAAGAAAATACAAAGAGCCTATTTAGAAGTTTATGCTTTGATAGTGGTTGAAATTCATCTTAAGATTTGAGTGACAGCTACTGTGTGACAGTGAGGAGACACTCAATGAAAATAGGATAATTCCCTCTCAGTCTCTATGTTATAGCCTATTGTTTACAGATGTGTCTTTGTGCCTCTGAGTCTCTAACGTGGTTTACAGTGTTTGTGTTGTTTGAAGTGTGAGCCAGGGCACCAGAACAACTCACAAAGGGCACAGATGAAGGGAAATTCTAAATATTGTGAATGTATTAACAGCAGTAGCTACAGTTTGATCTGAGATATGTGCAGGAGACAGAGAAGAGAGAGAGACCGAGAGAGAGATAGGAAATACATGCGTGTATACAGTTACAGAGACCGAGGAGGAGAAATTGGGAATAAACTGAGGCAGTGACATTGTCAACATACAGAATGCATGCAATGCTTCAATGCTGTTTGAATGCTGGAGAGAGAGGGAGGTAAAAACAAGGCATCAGACCCTTCCACACACTCCTCTGTGAGCCTGGGGACCGTAGTCGTGGTGGCTCCTCCACCATGGGAGAGGTGCAGCTGTGACAGTGTGACAAGACCTGCCGCCGCGTGGGGTCGATGGCATACTTCAGGAATGACCCCTCGCACCCATGCTGGGGGTTCCCTGTTCCCTCACCACCACTCCCAACCTTCCACCACACACACATACACACACACACCGTCCGCCACCACCCACCAGTCAACTGTGGTGGAAAACAAAACTTAGCCCTGGCTTTGTGACGTCCCTGTGGGGGGAACAGCAGATAAAGGAGCACAGAGGCTTTGGAAGGAGAACTGTTATCTGAGCCTGAATGTGAAGGCTGTGTGTGTGTGTGTGTGTGTGTGCATGTGTAATTTGGGGTGTAGGATTTGAGATATTTGCATTGAAATGCTGAAAAAAGAGAAATGGAGCTGAGATTGCTCATTTGTAGGCCTATCGCTGACTGATAGCTGATTGACTGGACACGCCGCCTATCTGAATACCTAGAAATTAGAGAGTAGACACTACAAAGCAGAAGCTGCCATCTCTCTCTGTTCATTGAGTCTTCCACTAAGGATAACCAACAAAAATGGCTATAGGATATGATGACTATAATGTATGACAAAGCAAGCTTAGCTTACGTATGACATTGGGTCTGTTGCTAACTATTACCAGATGAGGTGGCAGAACATTATCTATGGGTTCCTTGAAATATGACCATAACATTTGGAATGCAAACCAGCTTCTAGAATTTGGAACATGTAGGATTTGGTTTATTTTCACGTTTAGAGGATACTTGAACTGGAACCTTGAGAGAGACACTGCTGCCTCGGCAGGGCTAAGCTGAACATAGCTGTTGCCAAATAGGGCATTTATAAAAGGTTGGCACAGACCCCTACAGCGTGGAGGCTGTCAAAGGCATGATGCCCACATCCTCAGATTGCTAACCAAGCATTTGTTTGGCATGTGTCAATGTAGTGTTCTGCTGCCTAGCTGTGGCTCCAACCGGAGAATAACCTCTGAGAAACAGAGAGAAAGAGGAATTAATCATCGGGTCTGAGGCTGGAAGTATTGATGAAAATAAGTGATTGATGAGACTGTTGTTAATCTATTGCTTATTTGCTTTGAGTCCGCGGCCATGCACAGTACTGGAGGGGTGAGAAAAGCACCCACAAATGAATTAACAATAACATTTTCATTAATTACAGTAAGAGTGCAATACTGTAACAGTGAAATACTCCAAGTCACTTTGGAAATGAGTGTCTTCTAAGTGTCATATACACTGAACAAAAATATGAACGCAACATGCAACAATTTCAAAGATTTTACAGAGTTACAGTTCATATAAGGAAATCAGTCAATTGAAATAAATTAATTAGGCCCTAATCTACGGATTTCACATGACTGGGAATTCAGATGTTGGTCACAGATACCTTAAAAAAAAGTAGGGGCATGGATCAGAAAAACAGTCAGTATCTGGTGTGACCACCATTTGCCTCATGCAGTGCGACACATCTTCTTTGCATAGAGTTGATCAGGCTGTTGATTGTGGCCTGTGGAATGTTGTCCCACTCCTCTTCAATGGCTGTGTGAAGTTGCTGGATATAGGCGGGAACTGGAACACGCTATCGTACACCTCAATCCAGAGCATCCCAAACATGCTCAATAGGTGACATGTCTGGTGAGTATGCAGGCCATGGAAGAACTGGGACATTTTCAGCTTTTAGGATGTGTGTACAGATCCTTGCGACATGGGGCCGTGCATTATCATGCTGAAACATGAGGTGATGGCAGTGGATGAATGGCATGACAATGGGCCTTAGGATCTCAACACGGTATCTCTGTGCATTCACAATGCAATTGTGTTCATTGTCCGTAGCTTATGCCTGCCCTTACCATAACCCCACCATGGGGTACTCTGTTCACAACGTTGACATCAGCAAACAGCTCGCCCACATGACGCCATACACGCTGTGAGCATTTGCCCACTGAAGTCGGTTACAATGCCGAACTGCAGTCAGGTCAAGACCCTGGTGAGGACGATGAGCACGCAGATGAGCTTCCCTGAGACGGTTGCTGACAGTTTGTGCAGAACTTCTTCGGTTGTGCAACCCACAGTTTCATCAGCTGTGCAAACCCACAGTTTCATCAGCTGTCCAAGTGGCTGGTTTCAGACGGTCCCGCAGGGGAAGAAGCCAGATGTGGAGGTCCTGGACTGGTGTGGTTACACGTGGTCTGCGGTTGTGAGGCCGTTTGTACATACTGCCAAATTCCCTAAAATGACATTGCTTATGGTAGAGATATGAACATTAAATTCTCTGGCAACAGCTCTGATGGACCTTACTGCAGTCAGCATGCCAATTGCACGCTCCATAAAACTTGAGATATCTGTAGCATTGTGTTGTGTGACAAAACTGCACATTTTAGAGTGACCTTATTTTGTCCCCAGCACAAGGTGCACCTGTGTAATCATTGTGCTGTTTAATCAGCTTCTTGATATGCCACACCTGTCAGGTGGATGGATTATCTTGCAAATTCTCACTAACAGGGATCTAAACAAATTTGAGAGAAATAAGCTTTTTGTACATATGGACAATTTCTGGAATCCTTTATTTCAGCTGATTAAACATGGGACCAACACTTTACATGTTGCGTTTAAATGTTTGTTCAGTGTATAATAAATAGGTGAATGAATGTGAATCCTGAGAGGACTATGAAACCACTAATATCAGTCATTTCTGCTGTGACAGTGTCCTGTCCATGAACCTGCGTCTCTACTGGAGGATTTGGCTGAATGCTTCTCAAAGAGAGATTTTGATATCTGGTGGCTTTGATAGCAGCAGGCGCCTCATAACACAATCCTCAATCGGGCTGTTACAATAAAGTGACTTATAAGAACACAGACAGTCAGGGACAACAGCTATGTTTCATTTCACACACCAAGGAGAGAGACATTAGTTTGCCTTCCTTCCTTCCTTCCTGTGTTCATTTCAGCAAATCAGACAATTTCAGTAAAGAGGAAGAGGAGGAGGGGGGAAATATAGCTCAGTTATCATAGCCTGTTATAACTCTATTCCTTTTTAGAAAATGCAATTTAGAAAGAAAATGAAAAGAGGGGAGGTGGATAATGGATGAAAATAAGAGGCTCCACCCCCAGTAGACCTCTCTATCTGTCAGTCACAAGGAGTAATGGAAAAACAACATATTAAGGGGGGTGGGGGGTGGGGGGTCTAGAGGTGAGTTCAAAACAATGGTGCATTCACAATCACAGTATCTTAATACTATTACTTTTGTAACATTATATGTTACACAGCAATAGAAACATTGAGCAGGAGGCGAAGGGGAGGCTTGGTTTGGTTTGCCTGTATAAGGCACTTCTTCCACTGCAAGAGAAGAGAGAGAGAGAGACTGAGGGAGAGAGAGGGAGAGGAGGCCCAGCAGACTACAAAAAAAAGGTACAAGGCAGTTATGCAGAAACCCAGATTTAATGTAAGGCTTGGCTCCCTGTTATAACCAGGAGAGCGAGGGAAAAGCTGGCCTGGATCGGGCCGATGGAGGAGAGGGAGGCAGAGACAGAGAGAGTGAGAGACAATGGAGCATGGAGAAAGAGAACGCCGCCTGTCAAAGAGTCAGTCTGTCATCCACAAACCCAGACTACTAGTAGAGCTTTCAAAAAGGATTCTGTCCAATCAGAGAAATTGCTGGCCCTGCACCCATGGTGATCATCTACTTGTCTGAGAGGAATGTTTGCCTGTTGAAATTAAACTACTATCTCTTAGCTCTAAAGCTGGGTAAACAATGGCATAATGCATTAAATTAACAAAACAGGCTCCAGGGAAATCAGGCCTCAACGCTATAAATTGACAAACCCCCCCCCCCCCCCCCCCCCCCCCCACACACACACACACTGCCCTTGATTTTTATGGTTTCAAGCTCAATAACCACATTTTAGCTAAGTCTGTATATAACGCATGCTGAAGAAATGACATTTTGTAGTAGTAGCCTAGTCATGCAATCATATCCCCAGATTGTATTCCCATTTGGTCATTTATGTAATTTGAACCATTAATATTCTAAGTTATGAGGAAGTGTAATTCAAGGGCAGACAGTGTCATCTCTACTGGTGGTCTTTACTCTGGCAATACATTTAACATCAACTACATAATTAAGACAAGAAATACTATGCAGGCACACAAATCACAATGTGAAAGGAAAGGGGGAACAACTCCAGCCTCTAGCCGGGTCTGTGTGCTTTAGGCTGTAAGCACTGCCTTCCCAAATGTGTGACTCTGGGTACGTCCCAAATGGCACCCTATTCCCTATGTAGTGCACTACTTTTGACCAGGGCCCATCGGGCTCTATTAGGGCTCTGGCCAAAAGTAGTGCACTATATAGGGAATAGGGTGCCATTTGGGACGCCCACTCTGTTTGGTTTGTTTTCTCTGCTGGAGATCAGGTAGGAAACCCTCAGCAGCGGTTCCTCACCCACAGCTTAATCTCAGCCACAATGACAGGGGGACAAAGCCGTCCGGCAGCCCGACAAGGCCCCGCTATTATGTAACCATCGACAGCTGGGCACTACAGGGAGGGGTAAACCCCAGCCCCATCCCAGCCCTGTCCCTGTCGCCACGGCAGCACGCTCTCTGTGTCAATCAGGCAGATGTGACAATCAAACAGAGGACTGACTGAGGGGAGAAGGTCCTGTGCAGAAACTACCCCTGCACCCTAGCCCCTAATGTTTATGGGGAAAGGGGATAGGGGGAATGGGTTAGGGGTTGTTCTGGAGAGTAGCATGGGGTTTCCGACAGGAGGGGCCATCCAGTCACAGAGTGATGTCAATACAGTCTAAATCAAAATATCATCACGGCCCAGTGCAGAATGCTGAGCTGATCCATATTGTATTTTTTTTTACCTTTCTAGTGTAATTCATAAGTTCCCTCTGGAAAAAATTAAGGTATTCTATTCTATTCCAGTATTCATTTTGCCTACCATGTGACTGGAATGTTTTATAAGAATGCATATGGACAAAATAATACAGTTGATTTTACTATAGCAACATATAAAGGTTGATACTCAAACATGTACCTTGTTAGAGATAGCTTGCCTCACCAGTATGTGTTGCAGACAGGCTTTCCCAGCATTGTTTCCATGAGGTCAGAACACCAGCCATGCTCTCAATGAACACAAATATGGGATTTATTAACGGTTAAAATGTGGAAATCGAAAAATAGATATTTAAATTCTCACATTGAGACACCATTTAAACAGATCAATTGAAGAAATGTAAAGCTGGAGTTGTGTTTGCATACTTTTCAAAGGGTTTTTGTGATAGACTAAAATCAAACTCCACTCCGGGTTTTCGAAGCGATTCTAGCTTCAATTTACTGTGTGCGCTTTCAGCGGCGAAGCAAGCACTGGCAACTTTAAGGATTCCTCCGCGGCTCACTTGTGTGTGTTATGTGACTGTGTTCTTTCCCGGAAAACTACAAAATACCCGTCCATTTCACCTTGGAAAATGGTGCTGGAAAATATGATTTTACTCACTCTTTCACAGGGGTGTGTGCATCATGGTTTAAATCTGCTAAATGACGATTTTAGTTAACTTAGGCACTATTTCGCCTGACTGTTCTGTCTTTCTAACACATACAATGCATTCCTGTGTTGCTCCGCGAGTGATGGGGCCTGCCTGCCTGCCTGCCTGCTGCTGTTCCTGTTACTCCCGCCTTAGAAGAGAAGAGGAGAAGAGAAGAGAAGTGGGTGACGGGGAAAGAAACCAGAGGATAAGGATAAAGAAAAGTGGAAAGGCTATGGTACAACATATAGTTTAAATCGCAATTTGGGAAAGATAGTGTATCAACAAATATATTGAATTGGTACATTCACTGAAAAAGATACTTAAATGCACAAAGATTGTCTGGAAATAAAATAGGTTATTCTACCAGCAATTTAGTATTTGTTACTGCACATTGAGGAAATTCTGTTTATAATACTTCCCAAACATATTTTCCCATATTATTTATCAAAATGGGGGAAATATCTATTCTACACATATTCTATGCAATGGTAGGATATTACTATCTGTATTTTGTAGGTAGGCCCAATAGGCAAAGCCATTCATTCAAAACAGTGATTGTAAGGCAAATTCTCTCCACGCATTAATATTCTTCATTTCCAATATCTTTAAAGGAGACTTCCCTCCCACTCCCTTTGCTTAATATCATATATAACCTGTCAATTAATTTTGAGTCAGCTTCTGTTTTGCATAGAGGTCTGTTCTGGGGGGGCAGGCTGAGCCGAGGCTCCTTGGTTTGTGAGGGATGCCTGATGCTTTCACAGCTAGACTAGTGTGGAAAACCAGATTCCACTGGCCCTAAGTGACACTTTATGGACACTGATTTGGTTTGGGGAGAGATTGCCAGGCAACAAAACTAGTCTGAGTCCTGAATGAAATAGCCATCTGTTCCATGGGCCCGTAAAACTGAATTAATTTCACATAATCCTGGAATTTAGCTGTAGATTGATGTCTCGAGGTCAAAACTCTCTACATCGTGGATGGTGCCCCTGACCTCTCTGGAGATAAAAAATAAATCAATAGCAATTTTGTCATTTTACTTCAACTATATGCATTATACAATGTTTTTGTTGTAGTATGTTGTCCAAACTGTATGGTTGTACATATTGCCTTCATATAGCCTGCACTGAGAGCATATAAAATGATGAAAGCAGTTAAGTCTCTTATGGCCTAATTGAAATGGGACACACAGTGTCAAACAGCAAAAACAAAGGCCACAGGATGTGTTTGTATTCCCATACAGTAAACCAGGTCATAGTGGAATAATCCCTTTGTCTATAGGCTGTGATATACTGTACATTTCCCTACTCTATCCTATATACAGTGGGGGAAAAAAGTATTTAGTCAGCCACCAATTGTGCAAGTTCTCCCACTTAAAAAGATGAGAGAGGCCATGATAGGTACACGTCAACTATGACAGACAAATTGAGATTTTTTTTCTCCAGAAAATCACATTGTAGGATTTTTAATGAATTTATTTGCAATTATGGTGGAAAATAAGTATTTGGTCACCTACAAACAAGCAAGATTTCTGGCTCTCACAGACCTGTAACTTCTTCTTTAAGAGGCTCATCTGTCCTCCACTCGTTACCTGTATTAATGGCACCTGTTTGAACTTGTTATCAGTATAAAAGACACCTGTCCACAACCTCAAACAGTCACACTCCAAACTCCACTATGGCCAAGACCAAAGAGCTGTCAAAGGACACCAGAAACAAAATTGTAGACCTGCACCAGGCTGGGAAGACTGAATCTGCAATAGGTAAGCAGCTTGGTTTGAAGAAATCAACTGTGGGAGCAATTATTAGGAAATGGAAGACATACAAGACCACTGATAATCTCCCTCGATCTGGGGCTCCACGCAAGATCTCACCCCGTGGGGTCAAAATGATCACAAGAACGGTGAGCAAAAATCCCAGAACCACACGGGGGGACCTAGTGAATGACCTGCAGAGAGCTGGGACCAAAGTAACAAAGCCTACCATCAGTAACACACTACGCCGCCAGGGACTCAAATCCTGCAGTGCCAGACGTGTCCCCCTGCTGTCCAGGCCCGTCTGAAGTTTGCTAGAGTGCATTTGGATGATCCAGAAGAGGATTGGGAGAATGTCATATGGTCAGATGAAACCAAAATAGAACTTTTTGGTAAAAACTCAACTCGTCGTGTTTGGAGGACAAAGAATGCTGAGTTGCATCCAAAGAACACCATACCTACTGTGAAGCATGGGGGTGGAAACATCATGCTTTGGGGCTGTTTTTCTGCAAAGGGACCAGGACGACTGATCCGTGTAAAGGAAAGAATGAATGGGGCCATGTATCGTGAGATTTTGAGTGAAAACCTCCTTCCATCAGCAAGGGCATTGAAGATGAAACGTGGCTGGGTCTTTCAGCATGACAATGATCCCAAACACACCGCCCGGGCAACGAAGGAGTGGCTTCGTAAGAAGCATTTCAAGGTCCTGGAGTGGCCTAGCCAGTCTCCAGATCTCAACCCCATAGAAAATCTTTGGAGGGAGTTGAAAGTCTGTGTTGCCCAGCGACAGCCCCAAAACATCACTGCTCTAGAGGAGATCTGCATGGAGGAATGGGCCAAAATACCAGCAACAGTGTGTGAAAACCTTGTGAAGACTTACAGAAAACGTTTGACCTGTGTCATTGCCAACAAAGGGTATATAACGAAGTATTGAGAAACTTTTGTTATTGACCAAATACTTATTTTCCACCATAATTTGCAAATAAATTCATATAAAAACCTACAATGTGATTTTCTGGATTTTCTTTCTTCTCATTTTGTCTGTCATAGTTGACGTGTACCTATGATGAAAATTACAGGCCTCTCTCATCTTTTTAAGTGGGAGAACTTGCACAATTGGTGGCTGACTAAATACTTTTTTGCCCCACTGTATTTCCCATTCATAAATCTGGCCTGGGCCAAGAGGATTTGGAAGGAGATTGTTTCCTGGGTTATAGACTAATAACAAAAACCTTAAAGCCTTAATCTTTAGGAAATATTACAGCATAATCAAATTGATTAACAGCATCAACAATACCAATTTCTTTATTGACATTTACAATATTACAACACGTTGTATAAACACAGGTTTACAAAGAAACTGCACTCAGACATTTGTGTGTGATTTTAATGATTTTCTTCTGGTAACAGCAATGTAAGCAAAGCAGCCCTACATACAACAAGCATAATTTGAGTGAGTGAGTAAGGGAGTCTGGGGTTGACGATACTGCAGTGCTAGACAATCCAGGTGAACACATGCCTGCTGACAGCTGACTCTTGACCACTGGGAGGAATAGGGCAGAGGGCTGTGACTCCGCACCACAGAGTGTGTTAGACACAGACTGGTTTAGCCCCTGATCCACCATGGTGGCTGGTGTTGGGTTTGACATGGGGACACAGGGACCCTGACATAATGCCTTTTGAGAGGGAGAGGATGAGGGGTCAGCACCGCTACCCCACCACAGGGCTTTTGTATGGAGGAAACCTTTGTTCTCACTCTTTAGTCTCACTGACATCACAACCCCCTTCCCAACCCATGCTTTTTGTGTTTGCGTACATTTAATCAGCATATTATTTACAGTAATGAGTACTATTGTATTTGCATCCCATTGTGTTATGTGGCCACACTGAAATAAAGTACACGGCACAGATCCTCTTTTGTTGTCTTTTTTAAATTGTTAATGCAGGTCGCATTAGTGTATAGAGGCAAACTCACTTTGACTGTGCAGATTATGGTAATGTGGTTATGGTAATGATGATGTAGTTCAGAAACACGATCATGCTGTATTGCTCAATCCAAGAATATATCTTGAATAAAGCCCATATAAGGTATTATTGTCCTTGATTAAGGTTACATAGTAAACTAAACAGTGAGGTAATTCAATAAATAAAATGGGGAATATGTTTGATTTCTTCCCCTTTTTGTTATAGCCCATTTTCATAACAGCATCATCTCTGATGGAAATGGATTTGAACAAGAAAATAATTAAAGAAAGAAAGAAAGAAAGAAAGACACAGAAAGAAAGAAAGAAAGAAAGAAAGAAAGAAAGAAAGAAAGAAAGAAAGAAAGAAAGAAAGAAAGAAAGAAAGAAAGAAAGAATCTGTGAGGCAGTGGAGGTTGGAGTGTATAGGAAGGGGGCAGGTGCTATTTTGAGTATTGGTTTATTGCAGGCTCGTTTTAATTAATAACCACAAGTCTATTCTTAATTCTTAATCTGAGAAACGCTTTGACAGCAAAATGGGAATGTGCGTCGGTCTATCTGCAGCTAAGCAGAGCAGTGATGATGGTCCATAATGGATCTAGCAAATGACTCTCCCTTTTATTCACAGTAATTAAAGCTGTGAAGGGGAAGAGGAGTGTGAGACACAGAATCAACCAATTGCTTATAGGCCACGGAAACAGGCCCTTTGAAACAGAACAGCAACTCAGAACTGCCATCTAGTGAGCAAAAGGATGTAGCACAAGTTTGGAAATACATCCATTCTAAAAGCTGCCTTGCTTCACAGAAAATGGCCAAACAAATACAGTACCAGTCAAACGTTTGGACACACCTACTCATTCAAGGGTTTTTCTTTATTTTTACTATTTTCTACATTGTAGAACAATAGTGAAGACATCAAAATTATGAAATAACACATATGGAATCATGTAGTAACCAAAATAGTGTTAAACAAATCAAAATATATTTTATATTTGAGATTCTTTAAAGTAGCCACACCTTGATGACAGCTTTGCGCACTCTTGGCATTCTCTCAACCAGATTTCCCTGGAATGTTTTTCCAACTGTCTTGAAGGAGTTCCCACATATGCTGAGCACTTGTTGGCTGCTTTTCCTTCACTCTGCGGTCCAATTCATCCCAAACCATCTCATTTGGTTTGAGGTCAGGGGATTGTGGTCAGGTCATCTGATGCAACACTCCATCACTATCCTTCTTGGTCAAATAGCCCTTACACAGCCTGGAGGTGTGTTGGGTCATTGTCCTGTTGAAAAACAAATGAATGTCCCACTAAGCCCAAACCAGATGGGATGGCGTATCGCTGCAGAATGCTGTGGTAGCCATGCTGGTTGAATGTGCCTTGAATTCTAAATAAATCACAGACAGTGTCACCAGCAAAGCACCCCCACACCATCACACCTCCTCCTCCATGCTTCACGGTGGGAAATACACATGCAGAGATAATCCGTTCACCTACACTGCGTCTCACAAAGACACAGCGATTGGAACCAAAAATCTCAAATTTGGACTTCAGACCAAAGGACAGATTTCCACAGGTCTAATGTCCATTGCTCGTATTTCTTGGCCCAAGCAGGTCTCCTCTTCTTATTGGTGTCCTTTAGTAGTGGTTTCTTTGCAGCAATTCGACCATGAAGGCCTGATTCACGCAGTCTCCTCTGAACAGTTGATGTTGAGATGTGTCTGTTACTTGAACTCTATGAAGCATTTATTTGGGCTGCAGTTCAATATCAACAAAACCTGCATGATGTGTAACTGTTTGTAATTCTAAACAATTTTGCTGCAGTTCAAGAACAATGCCAATATATCTACTATACTGTATGTGGTATATTCATGAAATATAAAATTACACTTCACTTCGTGTCACAATCACTCACTTCAAATGCCTCTCACCAGCTAACTGACCAGTACAGCAGCAGCCATGGCAACAGGACAACTGTTGGACTGATGAAGTGGAATGGATGTGAACTAGTATGTGAACTTCATCAATACCATGTGCTTTGCCAATTGAAAATGATATAATTGTTCATCTTAGTAGCTGTCTCATGTCGCCACCTCATATACTCTCATGCATTTTCTCTCCATCTCTCTACTCCTTTCCTCCCTCTCTTTCCATCTATGTGTCTGTCTGTCTGTGTTTTGTTGCTCCCTGATCGAAGTGTCTCCATCCATCCTTCAGCCCTATGTCGTAGCTTCCAGGTTGTGGGTAACACGTCCATATTTATCCGTTTTGACAATGAGCTACTCACGCTAATTTACTAATTTAGATGAATATGATTGACATTTCATTTCAGCACGCAGCCTTCCTCTCTACCCCTCTCCCCTCTTTTCCTCTCCCCCCTCTCTGTGTGTCTGACAGCTTATTGGCTGAGCAGGGTGGTAATCACTGACAGCCCATGATAAGAGACTGCCACAATTATCTCACTAATTCAGAGGGTTCTTTTTTAATTTGGCAGCATAAAATTGTCAATGTAGGAAGTGTAATTGGCCTCATTCCCTATTCCAGACCAGGACTAAAATAAATTAGAGAGAGAGAGAGAGAGAGAGAGAGAGAGATTTCCCTATTTCCCTTTTGTTTATTGTCTATTTCACTTGCTTTGGCAATGTAAACATATGTTTCCCATGCCAATAATGCCATTTGAATTGAATTGAGAGCGAGAGAGAGAAAGAGATACTCATTAAACAACCAGACACTATAACCAGGCAGGCAGGGGGCATGTTGCCTCAATGGACTTCTGACAAAGGGAAGGCAAAGACACCCTTTCCCTTTTCTCTCTTCAAACTCAAACTGATCTGTTAAGTGTATGTGTGTGTGTTTGTGTGTGTGTGTTTGAGTGAGTATGTCAGACAGACAGAATATGAATATTCATGTCTCTCAGAGAGGTTTTAATTCTCGCACCACTGCCCCGTCATTCAGAATTATGTGCATTAGAAGCCTCTACTGACGAGTTCCTGTCTTGATATGTGTGTCATGTTGAGTGTAACCATTAGGACAAACAGAGAGGGAAGATGCTGTAATGTTGATCACCCTGACCTCCCAGTGGGCTTCCATTCCTTCATATTGGGTGGATTTTAGCATAGCAAAATGGTTTGTTTAAGCAATAATGCACGAGAGGGTGTGGTATATGGTCACGACGCAACGCGGAGTGCCTGGATACAGCCCTTAACCGTGGTTTATTGGCCATATACCACAAACCCCTGAGGTGCCTTATTGCTATTATAAACTGGTTACCAACGTAATTAGAGCAGTCAAAATCAATGTTTTGATATACAACGGCTGTCAGCCAATCAGCATTCAGGGCTCGAACCAACCATTTTATAATTACACTTAAGACCAAGTCTAAACGAAACATTTTGCTATGCTAACATCCATCACTTATTGTCTACCAAATGGTTAACAGTGTGATCCAGGACCTGACCGTGCAGGTTTCACATGTTCTCATGGGCTGAAGTCCCTCTGTGTGTGTAATGACCCATGAGTTTGGCAAGACTACCCCTTCACTTCACAGACCCAACCCTCATAGAATGGATTCAGAGACGCCTGCTTTACCATTCAGGAGCAGTACACAGCTACCACTCCAATTATAGCATCTCTTACACAGGCCTTTTCTCCTATTTGTTCATGATTGCTGTTAGGCTTTAGGGGTGGTAGTAGGGGTCATTCCATCAGCACCCAGAAGAGGGCCTCCAACCCAGCTAACTCAACGGCCAATGAGGGTCTGAAGTCTGAACACGAAATAGGAGAGTGAGGGGGATGGAAAGAAATACAGTGAAAAAGGGAGGTGGATTCTTTACATGAGTGAGCGAGAACAAACCCTTGGCATTCTGAGCTCGAAAACGGCTTTTCAAGACGTACACTCTCAGATCCAGAGAAGATCATTAGCTGTAATGTGCAACACATCCCCCCTCACTGTTCTCACTGTTCTCCCGTCAAGACTCAAATAAATCAATACACTTTCTCACTTGCATTAATGGATATAACTTTATAAGATAAAGCATTGTATTATCAAAGGCTCAACAGTTCAATGTTTCCAATATTTACAACATTTTAATAATGACAATCACTGTACGTGTCATACATGATGCAAGGTTATATGGTACCAACAAAACTCTATATAGCTAGAATGTCTGCCTCTGAAATGTAGCCTACATTTGAATTCAAATCAGTGTTTTGATTGTGTATTATCACCTTCAAAACAGGCTTGGCTAGGACTGAAAGACAACACAGACAGCCATCTGAAGTGTTTGGTTGTTCAACCACAAGAAAACCTCATTTGTGGGAATCTATATTTAGGATTATCTGACTGTGTGTGAGAGCACTCTGCCGCTGAACCTCTGAGAGTTTACAGATGAATAAATAAAATATCCTGTTGAAATCCTTGATTAGTAGTGTTGCATTATTTGAGTCATTCACAAGCCTTTTCATTTGATTCACACTGTGAATATCCATGACTTGGCACAATCTTCAGGCAGGGTGAAAGGAAAGAGATTCATCTGAATGGAAGGAGGACAACTGGGTACCGCCATCCTACCAGAAGAGGGCGACCAAGCATCGCATGAGGACACTGGTGTGCAAGCAATCATCAATGGGATTATTGATCCAAAATTAATGTAACTTAAATTCATATTCTAATTTCAAGGATGCCTAGAAACTGGATAGATATGGGAATTGGACAGAATTCAGCTTTGTAAGGATCACAACATAAAATAAACATAATATCCATTGAACAGGCCCCTCGTATGCCTATCAGACTCAAAGTGAGTCTACATTACTGATGCAACAAAGACATCAAAGCATCTGTGCCACAGTAACCCCTTGTTTACTTTAGCTGTTGTACACACTACTTTACTCTGATGTAGTCCAACTCCAAGCCTTCCTATTTAAACCCTCTAAACCCTTAATCTCTTCCTGGTTTGTACAGATGTGTTCCTCCTGGGTTCCTCCTGGTCTGGGCAGTGGGTCAGTGATGAACACAGAGGGGCGGAGGGGCCATTTGGGTTTGGACAGGGAGAACCAGAGGGATTAATGAAAATGTCACCAAACCTTGAAACAGAGTGGGCAGCTGTGTGTATTTCTATAAAACAAATGATCAAATGCCAGCCAGTCCACTGTAAACCTTACATTGAATAAAACTAAAACATGTTATTTGTCCTATGTTGAAGTGTTTGAAAGACTTCAGTAGACACAGAACACTTTCCCATGAACATCTGTCTGCAAGAAATCATTTAGCTCAGGGCATCATAGAAAAGTACTGGTACTGATATCCCTGTAAGAACTTAGAAACTGGCAAGGCGAGTGGCAGACATTAGTTTCTATGTATCACATGTTCGATGTATTCTCCTCAGCACCTAGTAGTATCATCATGGTTAATAATAATCAACATGCTATTACCATGTTATTACCAACATATAATTCATCCACATGCTATTATCAATGGGTGAAGAAAGGGTCTTTCTCACATAGGCCATAGCATCAGACATGTTGCATCTCTGCTAGATGTTATTTCAGAGGGGACCGACCAGTTTGTTTACAAGTATTTTCTACTTGGTGAAATTGTCCACAGCTAAGTTGAAAGGCCCTGTCAGGATGGTGAGAGTGTGTCACCATCTTAGTGGTGACTGGAGGAGACTTACATTAGCTTATGCTAGCTAGAAACTCTTCTTGATGTGTGAAACTGTCACATATGTATTATAAAAGCTTTTATACAACATCTGATTCTGATAACTTCAGAAAGTGAGATTAGAATCTCTGGGGATGATTTGTGTGATGATTTGTAAAAAACAAAAAATAAATAAACCCAACATGCTGTGATTCCAACCATGTGGCTACAGACATATTCAGAGTTCTGTTATATTCCTCCAAAGGATCCGTTTTTTTTGTGCCTGAGCCAGTGCTGTTTCACTAGTGAGGTAGCTACATTGTTCACAAGCGTGGTAGATGACCAGACTTCACAGTATGACACTTTCTATTGACCAGAGGCTCTCTGTTCCAGAATTAGCTGCCTGTGTACACTTGAAGAGTTTCTTTCCAAAATGCTATATCCACCAATTTTTCACATTTGTGTTTTTTCATCAGAAATGATTGCTTATGTGTACAATATTACTGTTCCCAGATTTTTTATTCATAGATTTTTGATGTGTATGAAAATGTGTTTTTTTGCAAAACGCTATATATCCATATATTTGACTGTGATATGTAGTTGTCTAACCTAGCTATCTTAAGATGAATGCACTTACTGTAAGTCACTCTGGATAAGAGCATCTGCGAAATGAATAAAATGTCAAATGTAAATATTTTACATACAGATCTGATATTGCTGTGTTGTGTGTGTGTGTGTGTGTGTGTGTGTGTGTGTGTGTGTGTGTGTGTGTGTGTGTGTGTGTGTGTGTGTGTGTGTGTGTGTGTGTGTGTGACTGTGTGCGTGCATGATTGTGTGTGTGTGTCCATGGGGCCCCTCCACTCAATACACACAACTCGTTGCTATCGTTCTCTCTATCAGTTGCCCATTTTGGAATGAAACTCTTCACTTTCTCCCACTGGACTGTTGTTGGGTGGGGTTGGTTGGGCTCAGGACTGATGGGTAAAGGTTGAGGGCAAGGAGAGAGGGGGGAAAGGAGAAGGGCAGAGAAAGAGGTAGAGAACTCAGCTGAGAGCAATGTATCACCCAGGTACGACAATTTCTTCATTAACGAAGACACACAGACATCAGAGAGTGAGGTGGGATGGGGGGAGGGGGCGAGGGGGAGGTCTGCAAACACACCACCCCCTTCGCTGCGCTGACTAGCTGTTCCAGATTTGACTACGTCTTTTTTGGGAGGTGGAACCTCATAAATCACCCAGAATGCTTTGCTCTCTGACTCACCATCATAACCGGGGTGTTTGCACTGCTGAGGCCGCTCTCTCTCTCTCTCTCTCTCTCTCTCTCTCTTTCTCTCTCTCTCTCTCTCTCTCTCTCTCTCTCTTCCACTGCCTGCTCTCTCTGCAAAATATTCCTGGAAACTGAGGGTTTATATCTATCTATCTATCTATCTAACTATCTATCTATCTATCTATCTATCTATCTATCTATCTATCTATCTATCTATCTATCTATCTATCTATCTATCTATCTATCTATCTATCTATCTATCTATCTATCTATCTATCTATCTATCTATCTATCTATCTATCTATCTATCTATCTATCTATCTATCTATCTATCTATCTATCTATCTATCTATCTATCTATCTATCTATCTATCTATCTATCTATCCGTCTATTTATCTATTCAGCTCTCCTTGTGTTTTCAGTATACAGGAGAGGCACCTAGGGCACCACTATGAAACTATACAAAAATATGTTAACAAGAGGACTTTCTACTGTCTGGTTGGAGTTACCTGACCCCTTAGAACACCATTGAGCTTATCAAAACTCAAGTGACCTCTTCTGTTTGGGACACACAGACCAGCCCTCCACAACCTAGTGCCGGGCACACTCTGAAGAGCGTATTTGGACCACACACACACACACACAATTAACGAGGACCAACAGAGACTGCAGGTCGTAGCGATCGAAGCAAGCAGAGAGGCTAACACGCTGTGTACTCAGCTCTCTGGATGGACAAAGCTTTCAGCCACTGAACTACTGTCTGTCTGTCTGTCTGTCTGTCTGTCTGCAGCTATACACACATCCCATAACAGAGCAGAGAGGGCCTAACTCAGCAGGACTTATTTACCACTGGAAGACTGAGCAAAGACCAGCATGTGCTGCCCAATCAGCAAACGTCCTCACTGAGTATCCAGAAATACTCACGCACAAGCAAATGCACACACACACAAACACACACACACACACACACACACACACTGAAGACACAAGTGAGATACTTTCACACACCTTTATTATTTTATACAACATGAACCAGCACAAACTATAGTTTTCATATATTCAACGCAAAAAACCTTGGACATCCCAGTCCTTTCAATCATAAGCTGATCCCATGTAAAAGCCAGTGCTCCCTGAAGTACCAATAAAGTGGACAGAGGTATGGAGTTTGAAGTCTTGCACACAGGCCTGCTGTCCTCCAGCCTACTGCAGTCTGGATGTCACATTGCTGCTTCGTTACTGTTTGCCGGTGGCTCTGTGACCCTGCAGCCTTCATTTACACCCTGGTGTGGAACCCTCCATCACTGTCCAGTCCTGGGACAGGTCCCCCGCTCTGCTCCCTGAGCCTGTCAGAGAAAGTATGCAGAGAGAGAACGGTGACATCATCATTCAGTACATATCAACCTAACCTAATGCCTATCATGACGAAGGTGGAATATAAGAGTTGAAAGTGTATGGGTATACCTATGATGGGTATTCATGGTATTGTGGTGATCCTCGCTCTATGAGCCACATTGAAATTCCTACCAAGTGTGTGAACTTCATTGGCATAATACGTAGGGTGTTTGCCTTTCACGCCAGCGACCCAGGTTCACTTCCTTGCCCCGCCGGTCACTATAGTATAATACAGATGAGAGGATGATATGGTCCAAATTAGATTCACCCAATACACTAGAAGACACAATATGAAAAACGTACATTTCAGGAACACATAAAGCAAAACAACCATGGAAATGGAGAGTTAAAGTTCTAAATAAAACTTTGAGGCATTATTGCTTTCCATTTTAATTCTCTCCCTGGTGCGAAGCGGTCTGGCATGTTGGCATTCGGCATTTTGGGTTGATATACTTTTTTTGTTTAATGACAGACAGGCAATTGTAAACGTGTTAGCCGTGTGTCACACCTTCATGAAGATTGTCACAAAGACGTGTCAGCGATGGAAACCCCTCAGACGGATTCCTCAATCTGAATGGTTCCATCTCTACGTGTCATATTAATTACACAAGACAATTCACTTAGCATAGCTGTGTTGGCACTGGTATTTATAAAACACTCCATACAGCAGCTCCAAAAGATGATTGAATTTGGGAGCAGGAGACCACAACATCAGTGTAGGCAATGTGTGATAGGTTATGTGTAGGTTATGTGTGATAACCATAGTACTTATTTTCAAGTTATTTCCTCACAATTTGGCTCTTTATGAAAAACTGGCCTCTCGTTTGTTGTGACTGTGTGTGAGTTATTTTTTAGTTGTGATGTTAAAGGTTATGACACAAGACTTATCTGTGTCAATTAATGGCAGTTGAAGTAGGCTATGTATTCACCTTAGTCCTGAAAAATATCATTTATGCTTTCATGCCGACATGGGTCTCACTCTTTGGCTTGCAGTTTTATATTATAAACTTAAATATGACATGGGCTGAAATTTATAGATTCAGTCCCTCTTCACCTTTTAGGAAATGGAAATTGTATGATTGTAGACAGTAATGTGGTGGGTAAGAAGTAGCTAAGGTAGTGGCTAATTTCATTGACTCTGAATGCGACTGTAATTGACACACTGAAGTCATATTTGAGAAAACAAAGGAACTTTTAATTTATTATTAAAATGACATAAATAAACATAAACTCTGAATGAGTCCAACAAATACAAATAGAATAGATATGTACATATGATTGGCAGGGAGGGAATGTACACAGAGCGAAGGAGGAGAGACATCTGTTCTTTCTCCTGGGCTGCTGTGGGAGGATACAAGGCACTTTCTTTCTTTCTATCTTTCTTTCTTTCCTTCTTTTTCTTCAGGCCATGAAAAGCAACACACTGACACTGGATCCAAAACAGTTAAATGTAAATGGCTAACAATGAAAATGGATGTTAATTTATACTGAACAAAAATATAAATGCAACATATAATGTTCCATACGCACAAAAAGCATATTTCTCTCAAATGTGTTTACTTCCCTGTTAGTGAGCATTTCTCCCCTTTGCCATGATAATCCATCCACCTGACAGGTGTGGCATATCAAGAAGTTGATTAAACAGCATGATCATTACACAGGTGAACCTTGTGCTTGGGACAATAAAAGGCCACTCTAAAATGTGCAGTTTTGTAACACAATGCCACAGATGTCTCAAGTTAAGCGTGCGTGCAATTGACATGCTGACTGCAGGAATGTCTACCAGATCTGTTGCCAGATAATTTAATGTTCATTTATCTACCATAAGCCGCCTCCAATGTCATTTTAGAGAATTTGGCAGTATGTCCAACTGGCCTCACAACCGCAGTCCAGGACCTCCACTTCCGGCTTCTTCACCTGCAGGATTGTCTGAGATCAGCCACAGCTGATGAAACTGATGAGTATTTCTGTCTGTAATAAAGCGCTTTTGTGGAGAAAAACACATTTTGATTGGCGCCCCTGCCCAGTCGTGAAATCCACAGATTAGGGCCTAATTTATTTATTTCAATTGACTGATTTCCTTATATGAAATGTAACTCTGTCAAATTGTTGAAATTGTTGCATGTTGTGTTTATATTTTTGTTCAGTATATTTTATATACACACATATACATTTTTTATGTTAGATCACCAGATTATTTCATCTTATTTATCTGTATTATAATAATTACAACACTAATTGTAACAATAAACAGTCAAACATAAGGATTGGCCCCTTTAGTAAAGTTGAGGGGGTTACTTCATAAACTTAGCTTTGGGTAGCTAGTGATCCTGATTGTCTTACGCCAGCGTACGATTGTCTTTGAGTACTGTGTCTGTACTGAAGGACACGACTACAGTAACACACCAGCAACTGGAACGATTGCGGAGGAAGTATCTTCAGATTGTCTTTGGCTTGTAACTGAACCTTGGAGAGAGTGAAGGAAACTCCCAAAGGAAAAACACATGCCTCTTCCACTGAGACAGCAAGTGTGTAACTTAAGAATGGCAACCTATGGACTTTGGCTTAGAAAGTCTAGAGTCTTTGAAATGGAAAACCAACCATGTCATGTTGGTGAAACACAAGGCCTGGGAGGACCATACATCTCTCTGCTTCAGATAGATCTTCTTCTGAGTTGACTCTCTGCCTTTCACAGGCGTTGCTGTCCACATGTACTGCATCAACCCAAAGGTTTCAGAGCTGATAGTCAGGCAGTAGAGAGGAGAGGGAGGTGATGTGGAGCAGGATGGTGGTTGTCTGATGGAGGATGCATTGTGCTCAGTAGCTCTGAGCCACGGGTGCCCAGGAGGCGGTGAGCCTGGCGATGGAGCTTTCGAACTGGGCCTCGCCCACTCCTACACCCACCTCACTAAGGCTGGGGTCGTACATGGAGGATGGTGAGGATACGGGCAGGGAGGAGGTCAGGCCTGTGTAGGAGGAGCCTCGCAGGAACTGGTTGGTCAGGCCGCCGGCGATGGAACCAGAGGCGGAGCCGGAAGGAGCTAGGGTCGTCCCGGCAACAGACCATAGGCTAGGATACTGGCTGTAAGGAGAGAGAGAGAGTGAGGATTGGGTTTGATTAGAAATCTGGGCCTAGTAAAGGTCTAGGCCTAGGGCCCAGAATGTTTCCTGATCAAGTCATGTAGTCAGGAAAGTGCGGAAAACTAAACAGTGATATCAGAAACATATATACGATCAACTATGACCATGTGTTGCCATACCTGGAGTTGGATGTGGAGTTGGTGGTGTGGGACAGGGTTCCCATCCCAGTGGAGTTAGGGATCTGCAGGGCTGACCAGCTGTCATGGGTGGGCAGGGCTCCCGACGAGTTGTCCATGTAGTTGTCTAAACAATAAAGTACATAGAGAAATGATTAAAAACAGTATACGAAACATTTCTCTGATCAAAACAATGAATTTCCTTTACGGGTGATTTCTCAAACATATTTTATTAACCAACATCTTGAAATCCCCATGCTGTACCTATGGGTCTGACTAGTGATCAGAATAAACAGTAAACAGTGCATTCACAGAGTGCTGGGTTGGGTAGAGGAGGTTCTTACTTGAGCTGGAGGAGCGGTGTGGGTAGTGGCTGGGGTAGGGGGCGGACCTGTGGCCCCTCAGGCTGGAGTACCTCTCACAGTAGGACCCTGAGGAGTGGCCAGGGGCCCCACTGAATGGAGGGGGGCTGCTGCTGGAGCACATAGGGCCGTTACCAGGTAGGAACCAACCACCAACTGAAAGGAAGAAAATAATGAAAATTGTTTTGTTAATACGGTTCCTTTTTTCATACTGTTCTCTATGTACAGTTTCCTTGGGGACATGGAAGGCTTTGAAAATGAAGATGTATGATGATCATTATTTTCTGAATGTTTAAGAATAGTGTGTTTGAAAATTATGTGAAATATAATGACTTGGTTTGATTGTTGGAATTGAAACGGAGAGGTATAGAAAGAGTTTCTGTAATGTGGTTGATGTTGCGAGACTGATTAGAAGACTTACGTTGAGAATAACCAGACTGTTGACTGTCTCCACCATGATCTGGCATGTCTTTATGGTCGCTCCTAAAATTGAAAACATAACATCAGAATTGGCACACAAAATCTAATAAATACATAAAAAGCATATTGCTGACACAATATCAGTCTCTTCCTCTTACCTCTCTTTGGCGTCGAGGAAAGCTTTAGCGAATGGATTGTGTTTGATCTTCAACGCAGTTATCTAGAAGGTACATAAATATGACAGCTAATATTATTTTCTTCCTTCATTGTAAGCTGAACACAATATAATGCTTTTTTTTATTGTGAGCAATGATTATCTCTGTGACTGTGTTATTCAGGCCAACTGACCTCTTCATTCTGGTAAGCAGTGACAGCAATGAACTGAGTCTCAGGGAAAGACTGGCTACTGATCATCTTCTGGATCCCTCCAACCTTCACAATGTGTATCCTGGGCTCATACTTGTGCAGAGAGTTCAGCATGATCTAGAGAGAAATTATACATTATTTTAATCATATCCAATAAAGTACAATCAACAACAAAGATCTAAAACACACACTCAAAATTAGTAAGATAGCAGATCAATGTGGTCCAACAGATGCCTAATAAAAAATGGTGAAGTTGATTTGCCATGAAATGGACACCGTTTTCCCCCAGAAAAGGCCTAACTTTGTAATTCAGCACAGCATCATTAGCTCTGAGAGAGCAGGGCAATCTGAACTAGCCTACCAAGTTGTCTTTAAATTGATTTACCTTTTTTTTTTTTTTTTTTTACTTATTTAGCAGACGCTCTTATCCAGAGCGACTTACAGTTAGTGAGTGCAAACATTATTCTATTTTATATATATTATTATTTTATTTATTTTTTACTGGCCCCCCGTTGGAATTGAACCCACAACCCTGGCGTTGCAAACGCCATGCTCAACCAACTGAGCTACATCCCTGCCGGCCATTCCCTCACCTATCCTGGACGACGCTGGGCCAATTGTGCGCCGCCCCATGGGTCTCCAGGTCGCGGCCAGCTACGACAGCGCCTGGATTCGAACCAGGATCTCTAGTGGCACAGCTAGCACTGCAATCCAGTGCCTTAGACTACTGCGCCACTCGGGAGATAACGATTTACATAGTAATAAATACGCATACTGCAAATAGAAACAAAGAAAATTGGGGCCTTACCTGTCCTCCCCCGTTAAGTTTATTGGACAGTTTGACTTTGCTGAATGAGACAGGCGCTTTCATCCAGTGTGCTCCGAAGTTTGGCGAGTCTGGGTGGATGTAGACGCAGCTAGGGCTCTGTGGCTCGGGCTTGCCACCGGGAACCCACTCGCCATTCACGTACTTCCACCGGTTGTTGTCTGCAGCCACGAAGTCCAATAGGACTGAATACATGGCGTTGGGGTCCAAGCCGCTCACATTCGCTCTGAGCACTGGAAACATCCGCCTGTAGGTTAAAATAACGTTGTTAAAATAAACATATACCCTAAGCAAGCACAAATATTATGTTATGTTGACTCAGCCGTTGATCTTTATGATTGAATTATTTGGCAGGTATATTTATTTGCATTAAAAAGGGTGCCACTTCGGGCCACTTTACTTTATCCTAATAATAGGTTTTATAAGATTTGACAACCGTTGCGCTTTAGGCCTAATTCTTGACATGGTATTCAAGTTGCCACAGTGAAGCATAGATGGGGCCTATAGCCAACACATTCTCATCCAGACTATTCTGAAAGGGTGAACATGTCTGTTGCATATCTAACCTGGGCGCATCAGTTCGTAAAGTCGTGCGTAAATGCGCGCTACGATCTCTCCAGATAAACTTAGCTTTTAATGAGGCAGACCAATAGGCCTCGAAGGCCTCATTTTGATCCGTAGCTAACAGCAAAATAACAACCATAGCCTACCTGCCAGTCTTGGTGACGATCATTTCGTTGGTTAGTTCTTTAAACTTGGTCCATAATTCCGCGTCTTCTAGTCCCAGTTTAATATCCCTCTCCGAGGCGTCTCCTTTCTCGCTCCCCTTTTGAAACTCGCTCTCCACAACGCTCAGAAGGTGGTCAAGCCGCTGGTCGGAGTTTGAAGAAGTCATATTTCCTATAGGATGAGCTCGTGTGGAGTTCCGCGAATTTTACCGTTAAAATAGGATTCCCTGTTTCTATATTAGTTTTGACAGCGAGATAAGTACTACTGGCTTGGGAGCCCAAGGCCTGATCATATAAGGCCCCCCGGGACCACATGGGGATAGGGGCGTGGCGTTGCGTTCTAGACCACGCCCCGTTGGCCTAATGTTCTGGTTTCGAGCGTCTCTTCGATGTCCCCAAAGCAAAAAGGCCCATCATAATTGCGTCAATACAACATTTATAATTGTACCTATAGGCCTCTAGGCCTACTTTAAACAGGGTCATGTTTGAATAAGAATAACTTATTCGCTGCCTTTTCCTTTAGGTTTATAGCCTACATTACCTAGGCCTATGCATTTTCAAAAAAAAAAAATGGATATTCGTTTCCTCTTGCATAGCCTAATACATTTTTGGAGCTGTTTATATTTCAAACATTCGTTATGTATCTTAAAATACCCTCTCACGAAAAAAAAGACATGTTAAAATGTTATTAGGCCGTATTGCCAATAGCATAGAATATGTTTATGGTATTAAACATAGTTGATTAGTATCCTAGGTTATATCATCTATTTGTCAGAGGGGAAAAAACATCGTTGGATGATTAGGCCAAACTAATTTTTTGAAGCTTTGCATAAAAACAAAAGAAGGGAAGAGACAGGGCGACCGGCACCAGCCACGGTGCCTTTGAACTCAGTTGTATATTTGCGAATAATGCTAATCTTTTGTTGTACCAAATACACACGTGAGAAGTGTAGTGTTGACTGTAGCCAGGCCATTAGGCTGTTCCTCTGTTCCTGTACGTGGCGAAGTGTGGATAGTCCCGAGGTGACATCAGAGATCTGCCGAATGGGGCGACTGTCTGTTTCTGATCTCACATCCACTCTCACTAACATCGAAGAAACATTTATTCACACTTCATTGTAAAAGTATTAGACTTCTTTATCATTAAGATTGGGGGTTGAGATTATAGGGGATTCATATTTTTATCCTATTCAAAATTATGTCATCTGCCTTTTTTTCTCATCCTGATAACATGGTCAGGAGCAATGTCTGTAGCCTAATGTCTTGTTGTATACATAGGCCTACTTAAACAATATAGTGGTATCAATTATCATAATTTCATATTTTGTTCCAGTTTATTATTTTCTTATCCATTTAATTCAATTGATATATTTTGACATGTGGTTTCCTGAAGATTACTCCAAATGTTACACATTCATTTCAAGATAGGTGAGGTCTTGAATCTGTGTCCCTCCTTATAATGTCAGAAGATTTAGGAGGGAACTTGTGTGGCTAAAGTCTTTCCTGATGCATGAAGGTTATATTAGCTCTAACAGTTACCATTGATCCTGAGGGAGGCAGAACATGGTTGGTCTGTGTGTTCTTGTGTTCCTGTCTGCTCTGTCTCTGTGATGTACTTGGAATTGAGTGGGTTCTGTGGAGCGTGACCCCAGTTTACTACTCTACTTCCTGCAGCTCTACAGAGGTCATAAATGTGAAGGGGTTCTCTCACACCTTTCAATCCCATATCATTCGGCTGCCTCTTCTTTTCCCCCTCTTTATTTTGAGGCCTGAAAAGAGAGAGAGAGAATTTCACCACCAGCTACATAATACAGGACTGTTCCCCATCCCGACCAGGCCCTCTGTCTCAGCTCCTCACTACTATCCCCCACCCCCAACACACACACACACACATGGACGCACGAAGACACACAAACACACACACACACAAGAATAATCATATATCTGCCAAAACTGACAACTGAGTTTAGTTTGAAAGCTTTTAGCAATTTCTTAATTAAAAATGCTCTGAGTTTTGGCCATACACTACAAAACACAAATCATGGGTTCAAAGTGAAAGTTCGGGTTCTAGGTCTCTGTATTTAATTAAAACCTTGGTGTTGAGTTGTACTGTATGGGTGCTGTATTACTCAACCAATAATACATCTGAAAATAAGATAAATGTAATTAATGAATTTCTAATGTATATGTAAATGTTATTTGTAAAATAGTGTTCCCATAATCTCCTTGGCCTTGTCCATTTGGTGACGTGAGGGTTAAACCATCCAGTCTGCTCAGGCATCAACACACACTCACCTAGGTGAGAAATATTACAGAGGCCTGGTGCTTCACAAAGGGACAGTTATAAGGCCAGGCATATTTTCCAGAGGACTTCGTCTTCGTCTTCACTGGTCAAAATAAGTAAACACAGAGACAGGAATGAGTCAGCCCTGAGAAGAAGAAACTACACACACACCACAGGAGGTTGGTGGCACCTTAATTGGGGAGGACGGGCTCGTGGTAATGGCTGGAGTGGAATTGGTGGAATGGTATCAAATACATCAAACACATGGTTTCCATGTGTTTGATGCCATTCCATTTACTCCGTTCCAGCCATTACTATGAGCTGTCCTCGTCTCAGCAGCCTCCACTGACACACACACACATCCTTTCATCCTCCTCTCTTTGTCTGTTTCAGGATATAAGGTAACAGATATAACAGTACTGTAATAACATGAAAGAACATGCTACTTCCCATGTCACTGTCATTTAAGCAGACTCTTCTAGCTCCACCATAGAACTATATGTCTGTGTTTTCTTCTTTTGTTTATCGCCGATAATTCAAGGTGGGTTTGAGTGAAGCAAATTTTGGGTTTCTATTGCGGTCGTTGTATTGTATTTTAATGGTACTTTATTAGTGGCTGGTGTAACTGTGGCTCTGTGTGAATGAGGAAAGGTGTTGTTGTCCATAGGGACCGATAGGATCTGAGTGAAGTACACCAATAGCCACTTTCCTTTCCTAAACCCACAGCGTAACCCTCCTCCTACCCCCGTCCCCTACCCCCCTCCCTCCCAGCCCTCTCTGATGTGGATTGAGCCCTAAGATGTGTCTGTCACTTTAGCGTTTTTGTTACAAGTTCAGGAAATCTAAACGTTCCTCTTCTAATCACCCAGGCCTTTGAAAGGGATAAAAAATAATTAGTGGGGACAGTAATTGCCCCCTCTGCCCCCCCCCCCCTTATCCATACCCCCCACCCCCACCCCTACCCCCCTCAACCCTCTAGAAGACTAGTGGAGGTGGAGGCACCGTAGATGAGACCCTTGGACCTTTGGGATGCTAATGCCAACTCAGCTAATGCCAGTTCAGCTCAGGCTCAGCTTTGACACGACAGATGAACTTTCTCTGTAGAGTGGTTGCTTCTGACTGGGGATACTGTAGTAGGATACTGTAGTAGAATACTGTAGTAGGATATTGTACTAGGATATTGTAGTAGGATACTGTAGTAGGGAAGGTGTTAGAAGATCAGCTTTGGTAAAGCTAGGATTCTAGCTACTAGCTATAGCTAGGCCACTGTGACTGGACTGAGTTCACTTGACAGCTAGTTTTATAAATGTCTGCCACACATGCTCACATAGTGAAACATACAGGGATGTTGCCTCTGCGTATTGAAACATGTCGGTATTGTGGTGAAATGGAAGAGGAAAGACTATGTAACTATTGTGACCTCTAAGAAATAGAGAATGAAACTAATGTTATCCTCTATTGACCTTTCTACCACGATATACACTTGCTCTTATTCCAGACAGCACACCAGACATACCCTGGCATTATGTGGCTGAGCGATGAGGAGAAACGTAAAACATTTTTTGTCCATTGTGTATTTCCGTTTGCGGAATATTTAGATAAAGCCTGGAATAAAAGAAAAAGGGCTGCCTATAATTAAATTATAAAGATATTTAGCTTCTATATGCTAAATGATACGTGTGTATATATATTGTGTAAAGGCTTGTCTCCCACATTAATATTCTCTTTGTGCCAGAGTGGGTTCAAATGCCTTCTGTTTCATTTTTCTGTATTTATTTATCTGTATATGTTATGTACAGTGAGGGAAAAAAGTATTTGATCCCCTGCTGATTTTGTACGTTTGCCCACTGACAAAGACATGATCAGTCTATAATTTTAATGGTAGGTTTATTTGAACAGTGAGAGACAAAATAACAACAAAAAAATCCAGAAAAACGCATGTCAAAAATGTTATAAATTGATTTGCATTTTAATGAGGGAAATAAGTATTTGACCCCTCTGCAAAACATGACTTAGTACTTGGTGGCAAAACCCTTGTTGGCAATCACAGAGGTCAGACGTTACTTGTAGTTGGCAACCAGGTTTGCACACATCTCAGGAGGGATTTTGTCCCACTCCTCTTTGCAGATCTTCTCCAAGTCATTAAGGCTTCGAGGCTGACGTTTGGCAACTCGAACCTTCAGCTCCCTCCACAGATTTTCTATGGGATTAAGGTCTGGAGACTGGCTAGGCCACTCCAGGACCTTAATGTGCTTCTTCTTGAGCCACTCCTTTGTTGCCTTGGCCGTGTGTTTTGGGTCATTGTCATGCTGGAATACCCATCCACGACCCATTTTCAATGCCCTGGCTGAGGGTTCTCACCCAAGATTTGACGGTACATGGCCCTGTCCATCGTCCCTTTGATGCGGTGAAGTTGTCCTGTCCCCTTAGCAGAAAAACACCCCCAAAGCATAATGTTTCCACCTCCATGTTTGACGGGGGGATGGTGTTCTTGGGGTCATAGGCAGCATTCCTCCTCCTCCAAACACGGCGAGTTGAGTTGATGCCAAAGAGCTCGATTTTGGTCTCATCTGACCACAACACTTTCACCCAGTTCTCCTCTGAATCATTCAGATGTTCATTGGCAAACTTCAGACGGGCCTGTATGTGTGCTTTCTTGAGCAGGGGGACCTTGCGGGCACTGCAGGATTTCAGTCCTTCACGGCGTAATGTGTTACCAATTGTTTTCTTGGTGACTATAGTCCCAGCTGCCTTGAGATCATTGACAAGATCCTCCCGTGTAGTTCTGGGCTGATTCCTCACCGTTCTCATGATCATTGCAACTCCACAAGGTGAGATCTTGCATGGAGCCCCAGGCCGAGGGAGATTGACAGTTCTTTTGTGTTTCTTCCATTTGCGAATAATCGCACCAACTGTTGTCACCTTCTCACCAAGCTGCTTGGCGATGGTCTTGTAGCCAATTCCAGCCTTGTGTAGGTCTACAATCTTGTCCCTGACATCCTTGGAGAGCTCTTTGGTCTTGGCCATGGTGGAGAGTTTGGAATCTGATTTATTGATTGCTTCTGTGGACAGGTGTCTTTTATACAGGTAACAAGCTGAGATTAGGAGCACTCCCTTTAAGAGTGTGCTCCTAATCTCAGCTCGTTACCTGTATAAAAGATACCTGGGAGCCAGAAATCTTTCTGATTGAGAGGGGGTCAAATACTTATTTCCCTCATTAAAATGCAAATCAATTTATAACATTTTTGACATGCATTTTTCTGGATTTTGTTGTTGTTATTCTGTCTCTCACTGTTCAAATAAACCTACCATTAAAATTATAGACTGATCATTTCTTTGTCAGTGGGCAAACGTACAAAATCAGCAGGGGATCAAATACTTTTTTCCCTCACTGTATGTATGTGTGTACATATGTATGTATGTGTATATATACAGTGTGTATGTATGTGTATATGTATGTATGTATGTATGTATATTACTTTACTGCTCTAGGGATATAATTATTGTTTGGATAACCTTATTTACTATTCTGTATTGATTTGTACATTTATTTTTTTCACTCTTTATGCGATGCGCACTGCAGAGAACACCGGAAGAAGAAATATCACTGAATTATCACAGTGAATTATTGTAATGTTTGTTTATGTGTCAATTAATCCCATAAGGGATGGGTTGCCAATTGGCGATTTGACACGAAAGTACAATTTAATTCATTACATTTAATTCATACAATACTGTTTGTGGATGGAAGTGGTGCGCTAACACACACAGACATTTATTTTAGATGTTCTTATGCAACACAATGTAACTACAACTGTGTAGTACAGTATTATGGCACTTACTGATACACTGATGTGTCTTTATACAATATTTACAGTAACAATTACATTTTTAGGACTACTGTCCATCCCTTCTGTCCATCGCTGCCATTGGATTGAGCTGAAATACAGATTCACAGATTGTGGCTTTAAGTCATTGGATTGATGATTTAGATGTTGACTGTTGACGTGGATATGGCCAGGGCCACCGTCTTTGTGTATCTCTACTTCCTCTAACCTAGAAGGTGTCAGGATCAGCAGGTCAGGTAGCCAGGGTGACACCATGACTGATTTACTACTTGTTGTAATGTCAGGTAGCCTAGCAACACACTGTTGTTTCATTAGATGTTTTCGTCTCATGTTTAACCAAGAAGTGTTTGATTTGAAGATCCTATATAAAGAGACTAATATTTTTTAAGAATAGGATGGCTTCAGACCAGTGGCGGCTCCTGAAAAAATTCTCAGGAGGGGCAATTTTTCTGATGATTTAGGTGACCTACACACATTTTTAAAAAGATATGTCCAGCAACAACATGAAGACAGGGGCAGCATATAAGTCAATACCAGAAGCATTTATTGACTGATCTCAAAAGTGTTGGCTTACAAAAGCAAAATAAGTTATCACAGTAAAAATAATCAAGGGTGTTCTTTCACATTCCTCAACACTGCATAAACAATATGTATGGCTTTGTAAAAATGAACAACCATATTCTGGCCAATTGTATAGATTTGTAAATATGAACAACCATATTCTGGCCAATTGTATAGATTTGTAAAAATGAACATGAACAGATTTTTTATTTTTTTGAATGGCAGTACCTTTCAAACATGTCTGCTTGCAGTAAGGTAGCACTCACAAGGTGGCCAGAGAAAGAGAACCTTTCTTTGGTGTGATCCAGGATGGTGTTGCAGACCTCTTCAGACAGCCTCTGCTTCTCCTCTTCTCTCAAAGCTGTTCTGGGTCTTTTGGCTCCTGTTGCTTCTTGCAGCTGCTGTTGAGAGGAGTCCCTGAAGGCAAACAGACCAATGTGTTTGTTGGCTTTGTACAGTATTGTTGTCTATGTGATGCACAGGTATATGCAATGTATCCATGTATAGTACAAATACTTCAGTTCCACTTAAAATGGGCAGGGATGCATAAAGTCTTTAGTGTTTAAGTTAGCCTTTGTGTCTCACATAGCCTGGATGTTCAGCACAGTATACAGTGGTGCTCATAAGCTTATGATCCCATGCTAAAGTTGACTAAAAAGAGGAATAAAAAAGAAAAGAAAATTGGTGTCCTTAAAGGTTGGATTTTCCAACTTTTTTAATTAAGTCATTAAGATCAATTTCCAAAAAATGATTTTTTTATTTTTTTATTCCTCTTTTTAGTCAGCTTTAGAATGTGTTCATACACTTATGAGCACCACTGTACAGTACACATAGTATATAAAATAAGATAGATTACACCACTGGCCATATATAATGACAATAATGTAATTTCAAACACAAATGCAGTCTCCTTTCATGCATACATTTTCAAATAAAGCTCTGCTTTGAGAAAGATCGAATGATATTGTTTAATCTTTATCTTACCTTATGGCCTGCACACTGCTTGCGAAGCTGTCGAGGGCACGTTTGATAAAGACAGCATCGATGTCCTTATTCTGTAGCTTCTGGTACGGTGGGCTGGTCAAATGAACCCAATGAACCCGTCCGGATGGCTTCAAAACATTCTATGAGGTCGTCTCGATTCTCGTAGACAGTGTTCACGACTCTGCTGTTGCTAACCTCATCGTTGTGGCGGCGGACAGCTAGCCTGTATCCCTCATCCAGTTGAGTGGCAATATTCACTCTCACCAAAGCAGACAATCTCAAACAGCTATCAATGTGGGTCTTTGACAGCTCATTTTTCTTAATCTTTTCTGAAAGATGGTGCATGTCGGTTACACCAGTCGCTGTCCAAGCGTTGCTGTCTGCCGTTCATGGTTACGTTACGTTACGTATGACGAAAGCGCGTAAGTGCAAGCCCTCAGACACCCATAGAGAATGTATTGAAAGCTCAGAAATTTGAAAAAAAAATATTTTACATTAGAGGCTATGAGAGACTTCTGGGCGATTTTCAACCTGACTGAAATCGCCCCAAAACGGGCGGGGACATTTGAAGCACGACTTTAGCCTGATTGGACATTTAGTGGCTGGCAGATCAGACGTGAACACTGAACTACTGTTGCCATGATATAATTGATTAGAAAAAAAATCCCTTCCTTTTCCCGTTTGGCAGTGCGTCGCCCATATCGCCCTATTGAACACACCGCCCATGCTTCAGACTAACTTTTTCCTCTGGTGCCACTGTAACTTGTTTGGCACCTTAATAACAGTCCACATTAAAATCGTTCACTGCTGGAATGTGAGAGTGAGCATCTCATAATATTTTGATAGCTTCTATATTCTCACAGGCATGTATACTATCTCTGAGGAAAAAATTACAATAATTACAGGTACACTACTGGTCAAAAGTTTTAGAACACCTACTCATTCAAGGGTTTTTCATTATTTTTACAATTTTCTAGTTTGTAGAATAATAGGGAAGACATCAAAACTATGAAATAACACATATGGAATCATGTAGTAACCAAAAAAGTGTTCAATTTGATTTGAAAATACACTGCTCAAAAAAATAAAGGGAACACTTAAACAACACAATGTAACTCCAAGTCAATCACACTTCTGTGAAATCAAACTGTCCACTTAGGAAGCAACACTGATTGACAATACATTTCACATGCTGTTGTGCAAATGGAATAGACAACAGGTGGAAATTATAGGCAATTAGCAAGACACCCCCAATAAAGAAGTGGTTCTGCAGGTGGTGACCACAGACCACTTCTCAGTTCCTATGCTTCCTGGCTGATGTTTTGGTCACTTTTGAATGCTGGCGGTGCTTTCACTCTAGTGGTAGCATGAGACGGAGTCTACAACCCACACAAGTGGCTAAGGTAGTGCAGCTCATCCAGGATGGCACATCAATGCGAGCTGTGGCAAGAAGGTTTGCTGTGTCTGTCAGCGTAGTGTCCAGAGCATGGAGGCGCTACCAGGAGACAGGCCAGTACATCAGGAGACGTGGAGGAGGCCGTAGGAGGGCAACAACCCAGCAGCAGGACCGCTACCTCCGCCTTTGTGCAAGGAGGAGCAGGGGGAGCACTGCCAGAGCCCTGCAAAATGACCTCCAGCAGGCCACAAATGTGCATGTGTCTGCTCAAACGGTCAGAAACAGACTCCATGAGGGTGGTATGAGGGCCCGACGTCCACAGGTGGGGGTTGTGCTTACAGCCCAACACCGTGCAGGACGTTTGGCATTTGCCAGAGAACACCAAGATTGGCAAATTCGCCACTGGCGCCCTGTGCTCTTCACAGATGAAAGCAGGTTCACACTGAGCACATGTGACAGACGTGACAGAGTCTGGAGACGCCGTGGAGAACGTTCTGCTGCCTGCAACATCCTCCAGCATGACCGGTTTGGCGGTGGGTCAGTCATGGTGTGGGGTGGCATTTCTTTGGGGGGCCGCACAGCCCTCCATGTGCTCACCAGAGGTAGCCTGACTGCCATTAGGTACCGAGATGAGATCCTCAGATGCTAGACCTCATGTGGCTGGAGTGTGTCAGCAGTTCCTGCAAGAGGAAGGCATTGATGCTATGGACCGCCCGTTCCCCAGACCTGAATCCAATTGAGTACATCTGGGACATCATGTCTCGCTCCACCCACCAACGCCACGTTGCACCACAGACTGTCCAGGAGTTGGCGGATGCTTTAGTCCAGGTCTGGGAGGAGATCCCTCAGGAGACCATCCGCCACCTCATCAGGAGCATGCCCAGGTGTTGTAGGGAGGTCATACAGGCACGTGGAGGCCACACACACTACTGAGCCTCATTTTGACTTGTTTTAAGGACATTACATCAAAGTTGGATCAGCCTGTAGTGTGGTTTTCCACTTAAATTTTGAGGGTGACTCCAAATCCAGACCTCCATGGGTTGATAAATTTGATTTCCATTGATAATTTTTGTGTGATTTTGTTGTCAGCACATTCAACTATGTAAAGAAAAAAGTATTTAATAAGATTATTTCATTCATTCAGATCTAGGATGTGTTGTTTAAGTGTTCCCTTTATTTTTTTGAGCAGTGTATATTTTATATTTGAGATTCTTCAAATAACCACCCTTCGCCTTGATGACAGCTTTGCACACTCTTGGCATTCTCTCAACCAGCTTCATGAGGTAGTCACCTGGAATGCATTTCAATTAACAGGTGTGCCTTCTTAAAAGTTAATTTGTGGAATTTATTTCCTTCTTAATGCGTTTGAGCCAATCAGTTGTGTTGTGACAAGGTAGGGGGGGGGGGGGGGGGGGTATACAGAAGATATCCCTATTTGGAAAAAGACCAAGTCCATATTATGGCAAGAACAGCTCAAATAAACAGAGAAACAACAGTCCATCAGAACCTTGAAAGTTTCTTCAAGTGCAGTCTCAAAAACCATCAAGCTCTATGATGAAACTGGCTCTCATGAGGACCACCACAGGAATGGAAGACCCAGAGTTAACTCGGGTCTCCCGAGTGGCGCAGTGGTCTAAGGCACTGCATCGCAGTGCTATCTGTGCCACTATAGATCCTGGTTCAAATCCAGGCTCTGTCATAGCCGGCCGCGACCGGGAGACCCATGGGGCGGCGCACAATTGGTCCAGGGTAGGGGAGGGAATGGCCGGCAGGGATGTAGCTCAGTTGGTAGAGCATGGTGTTTGCAACGCCAGGGTTGTGGGTTTGATTCCCACGGGGGGCCAGTATGAAAAATAAAAAAATAATGTATGCACTCACTAACTGTAAGTCGCTCTGGATGGCACTCTGGATAAGAGTGTCTGCTAAATGACTTAAATGTAAATGTTAACTCTGCTGCAGAGAATAAGTTCATTAGAGTTAACAGCCTCAGAAATTGCAGCCCAAATAAATACTTCACAGAGTTCAAGTCACAGACACATCTCAACATCAACTGTTCAGAGGAGACTGTGTGAATCAGGCCTTCAAGGTCGAATTGCTGCAAAGAAACCACTACTAAAGGACACCAATAAGAAGAAGAGACTTGCTTGGGCCAAGAAACACGAGCAATGGACATTAGACCGGTGGAAATGTGTCCTTTGGTCTGATGAGTCCAAATTGGAGATTTTTGGTTCCAACCGCAGTGTCTTTGTGAGACGTGGTGTGGGTGAACGGATGATCTCCGCATGTGAATTTCCCACCGTAAAGCATGGAGGAGGAGGTGTGAGGGTGTGGGTGCTTTGCTGGTGACACTGTCTATGATTTATTTAGAATTCAAGGCACACTTAACCAGCATGGCTACCACAGTATTCTGCAGCGATGCGCCATCCCATCTGGTTTGGGCTTAGTGGGACTATGATTTGTTTTACAACAGGACAATGACCCAACACACCTCCAGGCTGTGTAAGGGCTATTTTACCAAGAAGAAGAGTGATGGAGTGTTGCATCAGATGACCTGGCCTCCACAATCCCCTGACCTCAACCAAATTGAGATGGTTTGGGATGAGTCGGACCGCAGAGTGAAGGAAAAGCAGCCAACAGGTACTCAGCATATGTGGGAACTTCTTCAAGACTTTTGGAAAAGCATTCCAGGTGAAGCTGGTTGTGAGAATGTCAAGAGTGTGTAAAGCTGTCATCAAGGCAAAGGGTGGCTATTTGAAGAATCTCAAATATAAAATATATTTTGATTTGTTTAACACTTTTTTGGTTACTACATGATTCCATATGTGTTATTTCATAGTTTTGATGTCTTCACTATTATTCTACAATGTAGAACATTTTAAAAATAAAGAAAAACCCTTGAATGAGTAGGTGTTCTAAAACTTTTGACCAGTAGTTTATATAGTTAAGGAAAATCCTTATTCTACTGAGGCTATATCATCAAGCCATTCCGTTTTCTGAAACCAGTCTGCCTCTCTCTCTCTCTCTCTCTCTCTCTCTCTCTCTCTCTCTCTCTGTCTGTCTGTCTGTCTGTCTGTCTGTCTGTCTGTGAGTGTGTTTGTTTTCAGTCTGTTTCAGTGGGTTTGGTGTTGCATGGTGTAAATATGAGCAGCTGTTTTCAGTCTGTTTCAGTGGGTTTGGTGTTGCCTGGTGTTAATACTGTATGAGCCGTTGAGGTCAACAGACACTAGCGTGTGAGAAAAACAGTTAAATCTGCTCAGTCCAGGCCCCAGCTGTGCCATCTCTCTAACGCGCACACACACACGCACACACACACACACACACACACACACACACACACACACACACACACACACACACACACACACAGACACACACACACACGCAGGCACACACACACACACACACACACACACACACACACACACACACACACACACACACACACACACACACACACAAACACAGACAATCATTGGTCATGTGTGGGTAAGTCATAGTTTGTATTTCCTGAATGCCTTTTCTAGGAACCCAACACCCTTTCCACTGGATATGAGGTAGCTGGGTTACATACTGTAGGTATGGTAGGAAGGACATGAGCTGGCAGGGTTAGGTACAGGGGCGGTGTGTTCAATAGGGCGATATGGGCGACGCACTGCCAAACGGGAAAAGGAAGGGATTTTTTTTCTAATCAATTATATCACGGCAACAGTAGTTATCAGTGTTCTAATCTGATCTGACTGCCACTAAATGTCAAATCAGGCTAAAGTCGTGCTTCAAATGGCCCCGCCCGTTTTTGGGGCGATTTCAGTCATGTTGAAAATCGCCCAGAAGTCTGTCATAGACTCCCATGTAAAATCTATTTTTTTCAAATTTCAAAGCTTTCAATACAATCTCTATGGGTGTCTGTGGGCTTGCACTTACGCGCTTTCGTCATACGTGACGTAACCATGAACGTAACTAAGAAAATAGCGGCTAGCAGCGTCTCTGTTGCGACCTGCAGTGTGGCGTTATCTTATGTTTTTAATTTGTACACTTAGTGGCGTTATTTTATGTTTTTAATTTGTACACTTAGTTTACAAACATTCTGCCAACCATGGATTTCCAGTGGTGGGTTTTGGACTGATCTTGTTGATCGTGTACATACCCGCTACGAACGGACTAAATAATGAAAACGCTGCTGGCAGCGGAATCCAATACAGCTGGGAGACTTGGCTGGATGACAGAGTCCCGGACAGAGAAGTGGAGCCGGCCGGCTTCACCCTGGTCAGAGCGGACCGCGATCTGACACAGTCACAGGGAAAATCGATCCTGGTAAGAGAGCGACTCTGTACCCCCGACATTGAACTGCTTTCTGTGTCACTGCGACCTTACTATCTGCCCCGTGAGTTCCCCCAATTGTTTGTTACCGTTGTGTACTGTTGATAATCACAAGTTTACTGGAGAACTGAGACCAAGTAGAGACTTTGGACAGGGTGGATATGGTATAATAAAGGCAGTTTATTCAGAGGTAAAGATATCTGGAATCGCGTGCACGGACTCGTTCGTCAAACTCTTAGGGAGCTATCTGAAGAGAGCCCCGAAAACATTGTGTGCAGACATTTTATACAATAAATGATGTAGGTTGAATCTAGTAGTTCTGATCTTCTGATTGGTCCTGATGAGTTTGGCGAGGTCCCCTCCACTGTTGCATTGGCTCTGAGTCGGGTTCTCTGTCTTCAAATGTTCAGCCTAAAGAGAGGGGATTTTTGTGTGTGTGTGTGTGTGTGTTTAACAGTGATGATGTGTGTGTGTGTGTGTGTTATCAGTGATGATGTGTGTGTGTGTGTGTGTGTGTGTGTGTGTGTGTGTGTGTGTGTGTGTCCTCAGAGCAAGAACTCGTGAGTTGGAAGAACTGAGAGACCTATGGCGTGGGTGTTGTCCTTGGCCACCTGCTGACAAGGCTGACAAGATAGGACTCTTTTGTCCATTGTTATAGGATAGGAACAGCATTGATTGAAAACAAACGCCCAACACAAAATGGGTCATGCACAAGATTTTAGTCAGACCAAGCTATAACATTATATATTTACTACGACAGTACATTCAACCAAAAGCTAATATAACAAAGGCATCAGAGATTATTTATAATCTGTCACAGAAACTGGAATCCATCTCCCCAGATCAGTCAATAAATGCTTCTGGTATTGACTTATATGCTGCCCCTGTCTTCATGTTGTTGCTGGACATATCTTTTTTAAAATGTGTGTAGGTCACCTAAATCATCAGAAAAATTGCCCCTCCTGAGAATTTTTTCAGGAGCCGCCACTGGTTAGGTATGGGAGTAGAGAGAGAGATCAAAAGGACAGATGTACAGACACACAGACAGATAGTTCTGACAAACAGAAAGTGTTAACCACCACAATGCATGGATTAATGGTAGCAGGTCTGACCCCTGAGGACGTTATTTACCCAGAAGAGTGACGGGACGTGAGCCCACAGAGCAGACACATCACTGAGCACTCTCTTCCTGTTGCATCACTTCCTCTTTATAAATGCACAATTACATGTTCACACAATACGGTGTCAGCTACTGATGAATGTTCTACAAGCTATTAGGATTTCTTGTTTATCTATTAAGAAGCTTTTGTCACCACTGGCATACAACGGACTAACAACAACATGTATTTTTATGGTCTTTTCTGGTGTTTATCCTGGGACAACTAGGGGAGATGGATTAAGATGGTCTGTTGCTGAGTAGTTGAATGTAATCTTTGGCTAATCTTTGTTAAAAGAGAAAGCGCTGGAACACACACTGCTGAGGCAATTCCTGACAGAAGTGCTCCTTTTTTGACTGATCATCTACCCTCTATGTGTCCCAGGTTTTCCACGTAGGAAGGAGCCCCTCTCTGGGCAGCCAGAACCAAAGCCAGGACAAGAGTCAGCCAGGGCCTCAGCCCAGCGTCTTGTCTGTCTGGCCAGTCTGAGGGGGCTAACCAGGAGCTGTAGGCCAGCAGACTATAAAACGGAGTAAACAAAGGGGTTGGGCAGGAGCAGGGGGCTTTTTACTGCATTCCCACGCCAGCAGCAGCAGCAGCTCATTGAGAAGTGCTACCTGGAAAACGCAGGCAGTTCCCCCCCCCACCCAGTCTCCACCCATCTACCCCCATCCCCACTACCAGCAGCAGGAGTAGACAACCAATCCAAGGCGGCTGCTGCAGCCCAGGTGTACAAACACTAAACACAGCCCCAGATCAAAGGGTCTCATTAAAGGACAATAGATAGACCCCCTATCCCCCCACCCCCTAATCCATGCTTGTAGCACAGCATGGGCTTTCTCTATATCAATCCACTTCCTTAGGCTACAACCGCTAGAGCTCCCCCTACTGTCTGTTCAATCCTGGGGCAAGACAATCACTTTGAGTCAGGAAATCTATCAGGACCGTAACACTGCCCCTAGTGGTTGGTTACTGACTGGCCCTTGTTCTGATCTTTAAGCTTTGCTGAGATTACATTTATATTTTAGTCATTTAGCAGACGCTCTTATCCAGAGCGACTTACATGAGCAATTAATGTGCTTAAGGGCACATTTAAAAAAACATTTTTAGTCATTTAGCAGACGCTCTTATCCAGAGCGACTTACAGTTAGTGAGTGCATACATTATTTTATTTTTTTCATACTGGCCCCCCATGGGAATCGAACCCACAACCCTGGCGTTGCAAACGCCATGCTCCAACTGAGCTACATCCCTGCCGGCCATTCCCTGCCCTACGCTGGGCCAATTGTGCGCCGCCCCATGGGTCTCCCGGTCGCGGCCGGCTACGACAGAGCCTGGGCACATCGACAGATTTTTCACCTAGTCGGCTCGGGGATTAGAACCTGCGACCTTTCGGTTACTGGCACAACGCTCTTACCCACTAAGCTACCTGCCGCCCATTATAGGTGGTTTGCTTGTATACAACATCCATACAACTCTACTTTATTATCACCCAACATTTTACGCATTTTAATGTATACAGACAAATAGACACACAGCAGTACTGAGCTAAATAGATTGTCCAGAACAATTATTCACTCAATCCAGTAATTTTGTACAGGAAATGCAATATTTAACTGGTACTTGGCAACAGTGGATTTCGGCCTGTCCAAGTATTTACCCACATTTGTGAGTGAGTAGTGAAACTGTATAAGCCTCTTATACACAATCAACTGGATGCCGTGTCACTATGATCCAGATGTGCTGGGTATTTCAACAGCTTTATATAGCAATGATAAATATACAAGAGTGGGTAGATACTTTATAGCGGAATCATCCTTAAGAATTTGTATGTCAACTCATGCAGTTTCTCAAAAACAAGCTGTAAAAAACTAACCTGAACCCTATGGAAAGGGGCGCTGCCGCACCTTTTGATTTAGATTTAGAAAACTTTATTGATAGATGTCAGTCAGTCAGGTCAGGCCTGGGAAAGGTCTGTCTGGACTGAACAGACCTCAGAGGCCGCTACCAGCCCCGGTGTGTCTTTGATGGGGAGGCCCTCTCTTTGTAGTCGGCGTGTTAGTCAGTAAAGGTTAAAGGGCCTAAATGGTCCCTAACAGGAAGCAGTTTACACGGTGACGCTCAAGCTGCCTGTGGCCCCTATTGTTCCCGGGCCCCTCACCACTTCATTACTATTTCCATAAGAAAGGAACAGTAATTTACCCTTTTCTTCTGGTCTCCCTTCATCTTGGTGGAGTGGACCTCTCTCTCTCTCCTCTCTCACTTGTTCCTTCTCTCCTTCAAGCTACCAATTTATGGGATGGAAATCTATGGGTTGGTTATGTAATGGCCTTTTTTGTTTTGAAAGCACATTTTAAAGCATTTAAAAATCATGGAGACCAGTTAGTAAGGATTGCAAATAAGTACATTTGCCAAATTAGAATCAAACTGTTAAATGTACAAGCATTTGTCTGTTTTATTATGAGAAGTAGGACTAGTTTGCAGAGCACCTTGACCTGAGAAAGTCAGGTCTGTCTATTGATGAAAGAGTGGCTAGAGTTCATGAGGTGAAACTTGGTATCTTTAGTGCTTCTGAGGAGGTTAGCATAACTGAGCTGTACACAGAGAAGCTGTTCAAATCCTGACTGAAGGCTCACTGTGACTGGCCACTCTGTCATCTGACCTGGACGGAGAGAAGGCTAGTGTCCACTACCAGCTGAGCTACAGAGACCATTGTGGAGAGCGTTCAAACGGTTTCCCAGAGAGAGAGAAGGAAAGATACTTTCAAGGAAAACTAGATATAATGGTCATCCGCATTATAAGGCATGGTGTTCAAACCCAGCAAAGTTGACTGTATAGTGAATCCCAGCTGTGGCAATGCACATGAAGGAAAGAGACCCCCCCTCACACACACACCTCACCACACTGTCTACTCCACCCCACCATCCCCTTCCCCTAACCCTCATCCCACACTTTGAACTTCTGAAGTGAGCAGGGGAGAAATGCAGTGAGAGCAGAATTCATCTATGCGGAGAGAACGATGTGTAACCTCTCCAGTTAATCCCATCAACCCTAATGCATGGACACATCCTGGGACACATGCAAACACCGATCAAACATGTCCTCTCTCGCTCACACCTGGTAGGATACCCCAGGATCCCCATATACCCCACTTGGTGGGCAAATACCCCTGACTCTCCTATGATAGACCTCAGTCCTGTAAACCTGTGAACAACCTTAGTATTACCCACAGATATAATGCATGACACGTCTGGATCACAGCATTACATGTGTTTAGGAGTGTTTGTTCACACAGATGCTTTAGGTGGTTGAATGTGCCAGATTCTAATTTCAGCCCAACAGTAGCCCCATCACTTAATTAACAGGAGTAGGTGGTTTGATTGTTTTCCCTCACTATCGGATGTCACATGTCAACATGAGGTGAAACAGTCTGTTATTATATCATCCAGGGTGGTTATAACTCCAGCTATAACACCAGTTATAACCTCTATAAGGACCCATGATGCTCTCTCTCTATCTTTCCGTTTCCGAAGGGTCTTGGCTGGAAGGCTGGTTGTTCTTCCTCCAGTCTGAGAAGGGGAGGGCAGCCGGCAGCGGACCCCCAGACCCCCTCAGTGAGCTGGGCTATTTTACCCACGGCCCCATGCAGACCCTGACAATAGAACCAGGCTGGAATCATCGTCTGACCTATTGTTGCAGGGGGAGCCAGAGAAGCTGGAGGCTGGGGTCTGGTTGAGATCCAAAGCCCATTTTCACAAAGTGTCTCAGAGTAGGAGTGCTGATCTAGGATCAGGTCCCCCCTGTCCATATATGTCTTACTCATTATGATCTAAAAGGTAAAACAGATCCTAGATCTGCAATCCTACTCTGAGAGGCTTCGCCACCGCCCCAGCAGGCCTCCTTATTAATGCGCTGTGTCCTCCAAACCTCATTTATAGGTCATATGTATATTTTATAGTTATATTTATGTGACCTCATTTATAGGTTACCAGCTACTCTTAATGATTCTATATTCCTTTACAATGCCATCAATTTTGGTGTGATCTACTAACTACATTTTCTAAATAACTAATTTCATTCAAAAATATATATAATATTTTACTTGTTTATCAAATTAATTGAAAATTCTGCAAATACTGTAGTTTTATTTTATTTTCATTCCCTGTGGACAATTAACAATAAAGTCTTATTTCTTTTAATTTACCTGATCAAATGCATGGTATAAAAAAGGTTGCAAAAATGACTGCTGATTTTAGAAGTAAAATATCGCTCCCTTGTGGCGAGATTGTATAAACACCAGGAGACAATATTACATAAAGAATTGTACCTAATATATATTATATCTAAAATAATTTTAAAAGTATGACTTTTAATCATATTCATGCATTTAGTATACACGTTACATTTATTTGAATAATCTCCTCTTCAGTTGAGGGTTCTAAATCTAAAATACCATGATGACCTTGCCTAGTAACTCAGTAATATTCACTCAACCATTCCCAACCTACAACTACAAATATTGATGTCATCCACTCAAGTTGTCTGCCTGCTCCAGCCCCACATGACACCTGCTCCTTACTCTACTCTAAATACCTGATTCTATATCAGATCATATTTAAAGCGATTCATACAAACACTACACAATAGCAACACATGGTCCCTCACCACAAACAAGTTTAATTTCAAACACATTGAATATGTCAGTCAGCCAGCAGCTATTGGGCCTGAGGCTTGGATGTCCTTAAAAATATATATGACTACCGGTTAACCTGGCCTTCAACTACATTTTATGATTGTAAACTTTCAATTCATAGGTAATAAAAACAATACCAGAACAAATAAAAAATTTGACATTTACCACCTTCCCCTCTCACGTCTCTGAAAGCTCTCGTTACATTTCACAATTAACTACACTGAACAAAACTATAAAGGCAACATGCAACAATTAACGAATTTACTGAGTTACTGTTCATATAAGGAAATCAGTCAATTGAAATAAATTCATTAGGCCCTTATCTATGGATTTCACATGACTGGGCAGGGGCGCAGCCATGGGTGGGCCTGGGAGGGCATAGGCCCACCAACTGGAGAGCCAGTAACAGCCAACCAGAATGAGTTTTTCCCCACAAAAGGGGTTTATTACAGACAGAAATACTTCATAAGCTGTCCGGGTGGCTGGTCTCAGACAATCCCGCAGGTGAAGAAGCCGGATGTGGAGGTCCTGGTCTGGCATGGTTACACGTGGTCTGCAGTTGTGAGGCCGGTTTATGGTAGAGAAATGAACATTTAACTCTCTGGTGGACATTCCTGCGGTCAGCATGCCAATTGCACGCTCCCTCAAAACTTGAGGCATTGTGTTGTGTGACAAAACTGTACATTTCAGGGTGGCCTTTTATTGTCCCCAGCACAAGGTTCACCTGTGTAATGATCATGCTGTTTAATCAACTTCTTGATATGCCACACCTGTCAGGTGGATGGATTATTTTGGCAAAGGAGAAACGTCCAAATTGGAGATTTTTGGTTCCAACCGCAGTGTCTTTGTGAGACGTGGTGTGGGTGAACGGATGATCTCCGCATGTGAATTTCCCACCGTAAAGCATGGAGGAGGAGGTGTGAGGGTGTGGGTGCTTTGCTGGTGACACTGTCTATGATTTATTTAGAATTCAAGGCACACTTAACCAGCATGGCTACCACAGTATTCTGCAGCGATGCGCCATCCCATCTGGTTTGGGCTTAGTGGGACTATGATTTGTTTTACAACAGGACAATGACCCAACACACCTCCAGGCTGTGTAAGGGCTATTTTACCAAGAAGAAGAGTGATGGAGTGTTGCATCAGATGACCTGGCCTCCACAATCCCCTGACCTCAACCAAATTGAGATGGTTTGGGATGAGTCGGACCGCAGAGTGAAGGAAAAGCAGCCAACAGGTACTCAGCATATGTGGGAACTTCTTCAAGACTTTTGGAAAAGCATTCCAGGTGAAGCTGGTTGTGAGAATGTCAAGAGTGTGTAAAGCTGTCATCAAGGCAAAGGGTGGCTATTTGAAGAATCTCAAATATAAAATATATTTTGATTTGTTTAACACTTTTTTGGTTACTACATGATTCCATATGTGTTATTTCATAGTTTTGATGTCTTCACTATTATTCTACAATGTAGAACATTTTAAAAATAAAGAAAAACCCTTGAATGAGTAGGTGTTCTAAAACTTTTGACCAGTAGTTTATATAGTTAAGGAAAATCCTTATTCTACTGAGGCTATATCATCAAGCCATTCCGTTTTCTGAAACCAGTCTGCCTCTCTCTCTCTCTCTCTCTCTCTCTCTCTCTCTCTCTCTCTCTGTCTGTCTGTCTGTCTGTCTGTCTGTCTGTCTGTGAGTGTGTTTGTTTTCAGTCTGTTTCAGTGGGTTTGGTGTTGCATGGTGTAAATATGAGCAGCTGTTTTCAGTCTGTTTCAGTGGGTTTGGTGTTGCCTGGTGTTAATACTGTATGAGCCGTTGAGGTCAACAGACACTAGCGTGTGAGAAAAACAGTTAAATCTGCTCAGTCCAGGCCCCAGCTGTGCCATCTCTCTAACGCGCACACACACACGCACACACACACACACACACACACACACACACACACACACACACACACACACACACACACACACAGACACACACACACACGCAGGCACACACACACACACACACACACACACACACACACACACACACACACACACACACACACACACACACACACAAACACAGACAATCATTGGTCATGTGTGGGTAAGTCATAGTTTGTATTTCCTGAATGCCTTTTCTAGGAACCCAACACCCTTTCCACTGGATATGAGGTAGCTGGGTTACATACTGTAGGTATGGTAGGAAGGACATGAGCTGGCAGGGTTAGGTACAGGGGCGGTGTGTTCAATAGGGCGATATGGGCGACGCACTGCCAAACGGGAAAAGGAAGGGATTTTTTTTCTAATCAATTATATCACGGCAACAGTAGTTATCAGTGTTCTAATCTGATCTGACTGCCACTAAATGTCAAATCAGGCTAAAGTCGTGCTTCAAATGGCCCCGCCCGTTTTTGGGGCGATTTCAGTCATGTTGAAAATCGCCCAGAAGTCTGTCATAGACTCCCATGTAAAATCTATTTTTTTCAAATTTCAAAGCTTTCAATACAATCTCTATGGGTGTCTGTGGGCTTGCACTTACGCGCTTTCGTCATACGTGACGTAACCATGAACGTAACTAAGAAAATAGCGGCTAGCAGCGTCTCTGTTGCGACCTGCAGTGTGGCGTTATCTTATGTTTTTAATTTGTACACTTAGTGGCGTTATTTTATGTTTTTAATTTGTACACTTAGTTTACAAACATTCTGCCAACCATGGATTTCCAGTGGTGGGTTTTGGACTGATCTTGTTGATCGTGTACATACCCGCTACGAACGGACTAAATAATGAAAACGCTGCTGGCAGCGGAATCCAATACAGCTGGGAGACTTGGCTGGATGACAGAGTCCCGGACAGAGAAGTGGAGCCGGCCGGCTTCACCCTGGTCAGAGCGGACCGCGATCTGACACAGTCACAGGGAAAATCGATCCTGGTAAGAGAGCGACTCTGTACCCCCGACATTGAACTGCTTTCTGTGTCACTGCGACCTTACTATCTGCCCCGTGAGTTCCCCCAATTGTTTGTTACCGTTGTGTACTGTTGATAATCACAAGTTTACTGGAGAACTGAGACCAAGTAGAGACTTTGGACAGGGTGGATATGGTATAATAAAGGCAGTTTATTCAGAGGTAAAGATATCTGGAATCGCGTGCACGGACTCGTTCGTCAAACTCTTAGGGAGCTATCTGAAGAGAGCCCCGAAAACATTGTGTGCAGACATTTTATACAATAAATGATGTAGGTTGAATCTAGTAGTTCTGATCTTCTGATTGGTCCTGATGAGTTTGGCGAGGTCCCCTCCACTGTTGCATTGGCTCTGAGTCGGGTTCTCTGTCTTCAAATGTTCAGCCTAAAGAGAGGGGATTTTTGTGTGTGTGTGTGTGTGTGTTTAACAGTGATGATGTGTGTGTGTGTGTGTGTTATCAGTGATGATGTGTGTGTGTGTGTGTGTGTGTGTGTGTGTGTGTGTGTGTGTGTGTGTCCTCAGAGCAAGAACTCGTGAGTTGGAAGAACTGAGAGACCTATGGCGTGGGTGTTGTCCTTGGCCACCTGCTGACAAGGCTGACAAGATAGGACTCTTTTGTCCATTGTTATAGGATAGGAACAGCATTGATTGAAAACAAACGCCCAACACAAAATGGGTCATGCACAAGATTTTAGTCAGACCAAGCTATAACATTATATATTTACTACGACAGTACATTCAACCAAAAGCTAATATAACAAAGGCATCAGAGATTATTTATAATCTGTCACAGAAACTGGAATCCATCTCCCCAGATCAGTCAATAAATGCTTCTGGTATTGACTTATATGCTGCCCCTGTCTTCATGTTGTTGCTGGACATATCTTTTTTAAAATGTGTGTAGGTCACCTAAATCATCAGAAAAATTGCCCCTCCTGAGAATTTTTTCAGGAGCCGCCACTGGTTAGGTATGGGAGTAGAGAGAGAGATCAAAAGGACAGATGTACAGACACACAGACAGATAGTTCTGACAAACAGAAAGTGTTAACCACCACAATGCATGGATTAATGGTAGCAGGTCTGACCCCTGAGGACGTTATTTACCCAGAAGAGTGACGGGACGTGAGCCCACAGAGCAGACACATCACTGAGCACTCTCTTCCTGTTGCATCACTTCCTCTTTATAAATGCACAATTACATGTTCACACAATACGGTGTCAGCTACTGATGAATGTTCTACAAGCTATTAGGATTTCTTGTTTATCTATTAAGAAGCTTTTGTCACCACTGGCATACAACGGACTAACAACAACATGTATTTTTATGGTCTTTTCTGGTGTTTATCCTGGGACAACTAGGGGAGATGGATTAAGATGGTCTGTTGCTGAGTAGTTGAATGTAATCTTTGGCTAATCTTTGTTAAAAGAGAAAGCGCTGGAACACACACTGCTGAGGCAATTCCTGACAGAAGTGCTCCTTTTTTGACTGATCATCTACCCTCTATGTGTCCCAGGTTTTCCACGTAGGAAGGAGCCCCTCTCTGGGCAGCCAGAACCAAAGCCAGGACAAGAGTCAGCCAGGGCCTCAGCCCAGCGTCTTGTCTGTCTGGCCAGTCTGAGGGGGCTAACCAGGAGCTGTAGGCCAGCAGACTATAAAACGGAGTAAACAAAGGGGTTGGGCAGGAGCAGGGGGCTTTTTACTGCATTCCCACGCCAGCAGCAGCAGCAGCTCATTGAGAAGTGCTACCTGGAAAACGCAGGCAGTTCCCCCCCCCACCCAGTCTCCACCCATCTACCCCCATCCCCACTACCAGCAGCAGGAGTAGACAACCAATCCAAGGCGGCTGCTGCAGCCCAGGTGTACAAACACTAAACACAGCCCCAGATCAAAGGGTCTCATTAAAGGACAATAGATAGACCCCCTATCCCCCCACCCCCTAATCCATGCTTGTAGCACAGCATGGGCTTTCTCTATATCAATCCACTTCCTTAGGCTACAACCGCTAGAGCTCCCCCTACTGTCTGTTCAATCCTGGGGCAAGACAATCACTTTGAGTCAGGAAATCTATCAGGACCGTAACACTGCCCCTAGTGGTTGGTTACTGACTGGCCCTTGTTCTGATCTTTAAGCTTTGCTGAGATTACATTTATATTTTAGTCATTTAGCAGACGCTCTTATCCAGAGCGACTTACATGAGCAATTAATGTGCTTAAGGGCACATTTAAAAAAACATTTTTAGTCATTTAGCAGACGCTCTTATCCAGAGCGACTTACAGTTAGTGAGTGCATACATTATTTTATTTTTTTCATACTGGCCCCCCATGGGAATCGAACCCACAACCCTGGCGTTGCAAACGCCATGCTCCAACTGAGCTACATCCCTGCCGGCCATTCCCTGCCCTACGCTGGGCCAATTGTGCGCCGCCCCATGGGTCTCCCGGTCGCGGCCGGCTACGACAGAGCCTGGGCACATCGACAGATTTTTCACCTAGTCGGCTCGGGGATTAGAACCTGCGACCTTTCGGTTACTGGCACAACGCTCTTACCCACTAAGCTACCTGCCGCCCATTATAGGTGGTTTGCTTGTATACAACATCCATACAACTCTACTTTATTATCACCCAACATTTTACGCATTTTAATGTATACAGACAAATAGACACACAGCAGTACTGAGCTAAATAGATTGTCCAGAACAATTATTCACTCAATCCAGTAATTTTGTACAGGAAATGCAATATTTAACTGGTACTTGGCAACAGTGGATTTCGGCCTGTCCAAGTATTTACCCACATTTGTGAGTGAGTAGTGAAACTGTATAAGCCTCTTATACACAATCAACTGGATGCCGTGTCACTATGATCCAGATGTGCTGGGTATTTCAACAGCTTTATATAGCAATGATAAATATACAAGAGTGGGTAGATACTTTATAGCGGAATCATCCTTAAGAATTTGTATGTCAACTCATGCAGTTTCTCAAAAACAAGCTGTAAAAAACTAACCTGAACCCTATGGAAAGGGGCGCTGCCGCACCTTTTGATTTAGATTTAGAAAACTTTATTGATAGATGTCAGTCAGTCAGGTCAGGCCTGGGAAAGGTCTGTCTGGACTGAACAGACCTCAGAGGCCGCTACCAGCCCCGGTGTGTCTTTGATGGGGAGGCCCTCTCTTTGTAGTCGGCGTGTTAGTCAGTAAAGGTTAAAGGGCCTAAATGGTCCCTAACAGGAAGCAGTTTACACGGTGACGCTCAAGCTGCCTGTGGCCCCTATTGTTCCCGGGCCCCTCACCACTTCATTACTATTTCCATAAGAAAGGAACAGTAATTTACCCTTTTCTTCTGGTCTCCCTTCATCTTGGTGGAGTGGACCTCTCTCTCTCTCCTCTCTCACTTGTTCCTTCTCTCCTTCAAGCTACCAATTTATGGGATGGAAATCTATGGGTTGGTTATGTAATGGCCTTTTTTGTTTTGAAAGCACATTTTAAAGCATTTAAAAATCATGGAGACCAGTTAGTAAGGATTGCAAATAAGTACATTTGCCAAATTAGAATCAAACTGTTAAATGTACAAGCATTTGTCTGTTTTATTATGAGAAGTAGGACTAGTTTGCAGAGCACCTTGACCTGAGAAAGTCAGGTCTGTCTATTGATGAAAGAGTGGCTAGAGTTCATGAGGTGAAACTTGGTATCTTTAGTGCTTCTGAGGAGGTTAGCATAACTGAGCTGTACACAGAGAAGCTGTTCAAATCCTGACTGAAGGCTCACTGTGACTGGCCACTCTGTCATCTGACCTGGACGGAGAGAAGGCTAGTGTCCACTACCAGCTGAGCTACAGAGACCATTGTGGAGAGCGTTCAAACGGTTTCCCAGAGAGAGAGAAGGAAAGATACTTTCAAGGAAAACTAGATATAATGGTCATCCGCATTATAAGGCATGGTGTTCAAACCCAGCAAAGTTGACTGTATAGTGAATCCCAGCTGTGGCAATGCACATGAAGGAAAGAGACCCCCCCTCACACACACACCTCACCACACTGTCTACTCCACCCCACCATCCCCTTCCCCTAACCCTCATCCCACACTTTGAACTTCTGAAGTGAGCAGGGGAGAAATGCAGTGAGAGCAGAATTCATCTATGCGGAGAGAACGATGTGTAACCTCTCCAGTTAATCCCATCAACCCTAATGCATGGACACATCCTGGGACACATGCAAACACCGATCAAACATGTCCTCTCTCGCTCACACCTGGTAGGATACCCCAGGATCCCCATATACCCCACTTGGTGGGCAAATACCCCTGACTCTCCTATGATAGACCTCAGTCCTGTAAACCTGTGAACAACCTTAGTATTACCCACAGATATAATGCATGACACGTCTGGATCACAGCATTACATGTGTTTAGGAGTGTTTGTTCACACAGATGCTTTAGGTGGTTGAATGTGCCAGATTCTAATTTCAGCCCAACAGTAGCCCCATCACTTAATTAACAGGAGTAGGTGGTTTGATTGTTTTCCCTCACTATCGGATGTCACATGTCAACATGAGGTGAAACAGTCTGTTATTATATCATCCAGGGTGGTTATAACTCCAGCTATAACACCAGTTATAACCTCTATAAGGACCCATGATGCTCTCTCTCTATCTTTCCGTTTCCGAAGGGTCTTGGCTGGAAGGCTGGTTGTTCTTCCTCCAGTCTGAGAAGGGGAGGGCAGCCGGCAGCGGACCCCCAGACCCCCTCAGTGAGCTGGGCTATTTTACCCACGGCCCCATGCAGACCCTGACAATAGAACCAGGCTGGAATCATCGTCTGACCTATTGTTGCAGGGGGAGCCAGAGAAGCTGGAGGCTGGGGTCTGGTTGAGATCCAAAGCCCATTTTCACAAAGTGTCTCAGAGTAGGAGTGCTGATCTAGGATCAGGTCCCCCCTGTCCATATATGTCTTACTCATTATGATCTAAAAGGTAAAACAGATCCTAGATCTGCAATCCTACTCTGAGAGGCTTCGCCACCGCCCCAGCAGGCCTCCTTATTAATGCGCTGTGTCCTCCAAACCTCATTTATAGGTCATATGTATATTTTATAGTTATATTTATGTGACCTCATTTATAGGTTACCAGCTACTCTTAATGATTCTATATTCCTTTACAATGCCATCAATTTTGGTGTGATCTACTAACTACATTTTCTAAATAACTAATTTCATTCAAAAATATATATAATATTTTACTTGTTTATCAAATTAATTGAAAATTCTGCAAATACTGTAGTTTTATTTTATTTTCATTCCCTGTGGACAATTAACAATAAAGTCTTATTTCTTTTAATTTACCTGATCAAATGCATGGTATAAAAAAGGTTGCAAAAATGACTGCTGATTTTAGAAGTAAAATATCGCTCCCTTGTGGCGAGATTGTATAAACACCAGGAGACAATATTACATAAAGAATTGTACCTAATATATATTATATCTAAAATAATTTTAAAAGTATGACTTTTAATCATATTCATGCATTTAGTATACACGTTACATTTATTTGAATAATCTCCTCTTCAGTTGAGGGTTCTAAATCTAAAATACCATGATGACCTTGCCTAGTAACTCAGTAATATTCACTCAACCATTCCCAACCTACAACTACAAATATTGATGTCATCCACTCAAGTTGTCTGCCTGCTCCAGCCCCACATGACACCTGCTCCTTACTCTACTCTAAATACCTGATTCTATATCAGATCATATTTAAAGCGATTCATACAAACACTACACAATAGCAACACATGGTCCCTCACCACAAACAAGTTTAATTTCAAACACATTGAATATGTCAGTCAGCCAGCAGCTATTGGGCCTGAGGCTTGGATGTCCTTAAAAATATATATGACTACCGGTTAACCTGGCCTTCAACTACATTTTATGATTGTAAACTTTCAATTCATAGGTAATAAAAACAATACCAGAACAAATAAAAAATTTGACATTTACCACCTTCCCCTCTCACGTCTCTGAAAGCTCTCGTTACATTTCACAATTAACTACACTGAACAAAACTATAAAGGCAACATGCAACAATTAACGAATTTACTGAGTTACTGTTCATATAAGGAAATCAGTCAATTGAAATAAATTCATTAGGCCCTTATCTATGGATTTCACATGACTGGGCAGGGGCGCAGCCATGGGTGGGCCTGGGAGGGCATAGGCCCACCAACTGGAGAGCCAGTAACAGCCAACCAGAATGAGTTTTTCCCCACAAAAGGGGTTTATTACAGACAGAAATACTTCATAAGCTGTCCGGGTGGCTGGTCTCAGACAATCCCGCAGGTGAAGAAGCCGGATGTGGAGGTCCTGGTCTGGCATGGTTACACGTGGTCTGCAGTTGTGAGGCCGGTTTATGGTAGAGAAATGAACATTTAACTCTCTGGTGGACATTCCTGCGGTCAGCATGCCAATTGCACGCTCCCTCAAAACTTGAGGCATTGTGTTGTGTGACAAAACTGTACATTTCAGGGTGGCCTTTTATTGTCCCCAGCACAAGGTTCACCTGTGTAATGATCATGCTGTTTAATCAACTTCTTGATATGCCACACCTGTCAGGTGGATGGATTATTTTGGCAAAGGAGAAACGCTCACTAACAGGGATGTAAACATATTTGTGCACAACATTTGAGAGAAATAAGCTTTTTGTGCATATGGAAAATTTCTGGGATCTTTTATTTCAGCTCATGAAACATGGGACCAACACTTTACATGTTGCCTTTATATTTTGGTTCAGTATAAATGCCTAATCTGCATGGTAGTTAATCTCACATGGTGTTTCAGTAGTTATTTTTCTCTTGCATTAAAGTCCTGATGATGCCATTATATATATATATATATATATATATAAATAAAAGGCTCCAAACATTTCTTTAAACATTCAGAACACTGTAACACATGGAACAGAGATGGGAGTTATTACAGTCATCACATTTCTGTCACAGGAATGAGACTAACAAGAAGCCAGCACCTCAGGACTACAGAAAAGGGTGATGAGAGACAGAAAGAGAAGAGAAAGATATGGGGGGGGGGGGGGGGAATTCAATTCAACTGTAACATCGGCGCCGGAGGTTGGTTTTGGTAAGGACTCAGTCGTTGTTTTCCTGGGCAGAGTAAGAGCACAGAAGGGTATGGAGGGTTGTTTGGGGAACGACAGCGACGTCTCAGCTGAATTTGGCTTTAGAGAAGTCCATCTCTGGGTGCTGCGACATGAACCTGGAACACAATGACGGGGGGGGGGGGGTCACATCATGGAGTCTGAACAGTGAAAGAGCAGCCTGGTCCCAGGCTACAAGGATTTGGCAATGACAACAACCATAGGAGTTCGCAAGACTAGCTGTTCTGCCTCATTCAAGGTTTCTATACACTTTCATATGCGCCATTCTATTTAACTGCATCTAGCTTGCAGATAGCTTGAGGACAGTATACTAGCCGTGTGTAAATCAGATGTACACCTGATAAACTCATCCCAGCTTTGAGCCCAGTAAGGGGACAGGAACAGCGGAGGAAGCAAAGCTGGTAGCAGCACAGTGACACCGGTTAGAGATGCACCGATGTAGAACTTTGGGGTGATACCGATAGCCAATATTTTCTTAGCAATATTGACCTATATCTTTGTTTTCTTACCTCCACATCAGGAAAATGTAGATATAATATTTTTTGCCTATTATCGTCCAATACCTACAAAGTAACCATATCAGACTAACATCCATTTATAAAGGATTTATACTGCTACTGTTATTTTACTGCTGCTCTTTAATTATTTGTTATTTTTATTTATCAATTTTTTACTTAACACTTATTTTTTCTTAAAACTGCATTGTTGGTTAAGGACTTGTAAATAAGCATTTCACTGTGAGGTACCTGTTGTATTTGGCGCATGTGACATAACATTTGATTTGGATTTATTCTATTGTGTCACACAGTAATGAACATACAGTAAGTCTAACACTAGTAAGTGTACCAGATCTTATGAATAGGACACTCATAAACAAGAGAGGAAATGTGAGGCGAGGCAGAATGACACACATAAAACCAGCCACAGGTGAGCAACCACAGCTAACCTATCATTGGCCTCGCCTCGTCATGACCAGGACAGGAAGTAGAAGGGGTTAATAACCCCTGAACTCTGAGAAGAGAGTGCATCTCCGACGGCTCCTTCCCTAGATCAGGGTTTCTAGTAAGCAACAGGTGAACAAGGGTAACCTAACGCTGGCCTTGCTTGTGGCAGAAACTAGAAGGGGTTAATAAACTCCACAGTCAAGAGACTGTCCTCTACATCCATCTCCGACAGCTACAGCTCCTTCCCTCTATCCCGTACACACCCTTTATCTCAGTGTAATGGTCCTTCTACCTGTACTAGTCCAGCGAGTCATACAGAGATCACAAAACATTGCGGAAATATTTGCCAACCATCACTAATGCACCTCAAATTGTCACATCGCGGAGGAAATAAGGACATTGTCATTGTCTTGTCATCTTTAGAATATGGAGCATATTCACAAGACTATGTAGCATGTTAACTGCATATAACTTTGTTCTTCAATAAAAAACAGGGCACATAAACTGTGCAATCCACCTGCTCATATAACAAAAGTTAAACAGTTGGAGACATTATTTTCCCAAACACCTTGGGACTGACTGAACAATAAAGGCCGAGGTCAGTGTGGGTCCCTGACTTTGAATAGGATAACTTATGCACTACTCATAAAAAAGGAGTGCAATGGGAGACATGTTCCCTCCCCAGACACTTTGGTTATTATGATGGTAGAGGAGCAACAAGCGAGGTCAGCTCTGGTCCCTGACTCCGTAGGGAAGCTGGTACAGACGTCTCATTTTGCGTTTATGGCTGCAATGATTATGTGACCTGACCTTGACAGGAGGAGACAGGGGAGGCAGTCTGCTTTCAAATTCACATTTTACCTCCATTCTATGGCTCTGTTAAACTATACAGTAGCTCCTGAAACATGTTAGACAATAAAAAGCAAAGCGCCAAGTGGGTGCCTAGTGGTTAGAGCGTTGGCCCATTAACCGAAAGGTTGCTAGTTCAAATCCCCGAGCCGACTAGGTGAAAAATGTGTCAATCTGTCATTGAGCAAGGCACTTAACCCTAATTGCTCCAGGGTCGCCGTCAATAACTGCTGATCCCTGGCTGTGACTGCATTCTCCGAGGGTCTCTCAGGGGGAGTGGGATTTGCAAAAAAAATCCTTTCCATTTCACACCACACACTTGTACAGGTTACACACCTGTGCATAAGGAAAAATATGCACCCGTAATTGACCTTTGACCTGCGAGAAAGTTAACAGCAAAGCGAAAATTTCCTGTCCGTAGGTATAATATGAACTACTCAATTCTATGTCAGTAGTTAAGTCCCAGGGATGATTGAGATGGGTCAAACTTTTCACTGTATATGTGAAGACAAAATTAAGTGGATATATTGAAGCAACATCTCAAGATATCAGTCAGGAAGTTAAAGCTTGGTCGCAAATGGGTCTTCCAAATGATACTTAAACGTTATCATGATGGACATGCTATATGATGGTGCTATAACCAAAGTGCTGAAAGCTACTTTTTGAGGATGTCTTGTTTCTTTTGCTCTTCGGAGGTGGGTAGACCCATGGACTTCTGTCTCTGGTCGTACATCATCTTCTCCACCATACCACGGGTCTCCCCATCCAGATCGGACAGCTGAGACAGCAGGAAAACAGATAGAGGGAGGGAGATAGAGATCGAAGAGGAGAGAGAGATTGAGGGTGAGAGAGATGGACGGTGAGGGAAAGAGTTTTAATGAGCGGGAGATACAGTTGAAGTCGGAAGTTTACATACACCATAGCTAAATACATTTAAACTCAGTTTTTCACAATTCCTGTTTTAGGTCAGTTAGGATCACCACTTTACTTCAAGAACGTGAAATGTCAGAATAATAGTAGAGAGAATGATTTATTTCAGCTTTTATTCTTTCATCACATTCCCAGTGGGTCAGAAGTTTACATACACTCAATTCGTATTTGGAAGCATTGCCTTTAAATTGATTAACTTGGGTCAAACGTTTCAGGTAGCCTTCCACAAGCTTCCCACAATAAGTTGGGTGAATTTTGGCCCATTCCTCCTGACAGAGCTGGTGTAACTGAGTCTGGTTTGTAGGCCTCCTTGCTCGGACATGCTTTTTCAGTTCTGCCCACAAATGTTCTATAGGATTGAGGTCAGGGCTTTGTGATGGCCACTCCAATACCTTGACTTTGTTGTCCTTAAGCCATTTTGCCACAACTTTGGAAGTATGCTTGGGGTCATTGTCCATTTGGAAGACCCATTTGCGACCAAGCTTTAACTTCCTGACTGATATCTTGAGATGTTGCTTCAATATATCCACTTAATTTTCCTTCTATTTTGTGAAGTGCACCAGTCCCTCCTGCAGCAAAGCACCCCCACAGCATGATGCTGTCACCCCCGTGCTTCACGGTTGGGATGGTGTTCTTCGGCTTGCAAGCATCCCCTTTTTTCCTCCAAACATAACGATGGTCATTATGGCCAAACAGATCTATTTTTGTTTCATCAGACCAGAGCACATTTCTCCAAAAAGTACGATCTTTGTCCCCATGTGCAGTTGCAAACCGTAATATGGCTTTTTTATGGCGGTTTTGGAGCAGTGGCTTCTTCCTTGCTGAGCGGCCTTTCAGGTTATGTCGATATAGGACTCGTTTTATTGTGGATATAGATACTTTTGTACCTGTTTCCTCCAGCATCTTCACAAGGTCCTTTGCTGTTGTTCTGGGATTGATTTGCACTTTTCACACCAAAGTACGTTCATCTCTAGGAGACAGAACGCGTCTCCTTACTGAGCGGTATGACGGCTGCGTGGTCCCATGGTGTTTATACTTGCGTAGTATTTTTTGTAAAGATGAATGTGGTACCTTCAGGCGTTTGGAAATTGCTCCCAAGGATGAACCAGACTTGTGGAGGTCTACAAAAAATGTTCTGAGGTCGGCTGATTTCTTTTGATTGTCCCATGACATCAAGCAAAGAGGCACTGAGTTTGAAGGTAGGCCTTGAAATACATCCACAGGTACACCTCCAATTGACTCAAATGATGTCAATTAGCCTATCAGAAGCTTCTAAAGCCATTAGTGTATGTAAACTTCTGACCCACTGGAATTGTGATACAGTGAATTATAAGTGAAATAATCTGTCTGTAAACAATTGTTGGAAAAATTACTTGTGTCATGCACAAAGTAGATGTCCTAACCGACTTGCCAAAACTATAGTTTGTTAACAAAACATTTATGGAGTGGTTGAAAAACAAGTTTTAATGACTCCGACCTAACTGTATGTAAACTTCCGACTTCCAACTGTAAATTACCCTTTTACTTTTAAATAGAGGAGACTAATCACATGTTCTCTCTTGCAATATACAGTGAGCCTTGCATCAGTAGCTTGGCATTGGTTACCTTAGAGTTCTCAGGACAGATCTTCTTCGTGTTGAGTTCAGGATCCGTGGTCACTATCTTATTCCACCACTCCATCTTGTTGATCTGAAACAGACACAAGGCATGACTTAGTGCCTTAAATGGTTTCAGCGTGAAATATTTTAAATCTCAAATAAAAGCATTCTTTCCCAAGTACCTTCTCCAGGTGAACAGTGACCACCTTGCCATCCTCAATGAGCCAGGAGCTCTCCTCCACCTTAACGTCGTTGTAGAGCTGTCCCTCGATCACAGGAGGACGGCCCTTCAGACCCACCTTCAGCACACGACGCTGGATGTCCACCACTACATCCTTCCCTTTCATACGGAACTTCACATCAAAAGGCACCACCAGCTGGGGGGACGGAATAGTGGGCAACACCCAGTTAGAATGAAGGCACCACTAGCTAGGAGGCGAGGATAAAGAGGAACGAACAGAATGCCTGATTACCTTGTCTGCCCAGATTACATCTTGCCTAATACTAAAGCAATCCCTAGCGACTGAGGACAAAAAGATAATCAACATCCGCTCTGAAATAGTGGGAGCTGCCCATGCATAACGAGAGCACAAAATACCTCTCTATAGTTAAAGCAACAATCACGCTACAGTTAGACAACTTTAATATCCATGTACTAGGGAACATAGCTACACGGTAATCACTTAAGGCAAAAAGGAAATAAACTCACATCCACTTCAGACAGGGACTGTGTCCAGCGATAGTTGGCCAGGTCAGCTCCGTTGCCAGCGTTGGGTTTAATCTTGTCCTTGTCCTCCTCTTCTCCGTCGGAATCAGTCTGGCAGAAATTAAGATGAGTGTGATTAATTAGCTTCAACATACATAAAATACCCTTGTGCATCAGTTTTTTACCCAGGTGGGATGAGCCGCCTATACGATAGCAGGGGAAACAGTGGTGTACCTCTACAGCTCATTTATCTACTGAGGCATCCCAACAGAATCTCTTACCCCCTTGTCTCCCTTCTCTTTCCCTTCTTTCTCAGCTGGAGTTACAGCATTTGTGTTTGTGGCCTCTTTCTTCTCCTCTTGTTTCTTTTGCTGAAACCAAGACAAGACAAAGACATTAAAGTAGTGCACATACGCTTCATCAAGACAAAGACAAACTGTTAAATCTAGTCTGTATAGTACATAAATCAATAATTCATAAATGACAATCAGTTTTTCTTACCTGGTCAATTTCAGACTGAAGCATCTCTGCCTCTTCGTCTGTCAGTTCTTTGATTTTTGGCTCATCGTCTGCGTTCTTACTCTTCTTTTTCTCCTCTTCCTCAGCTAGCTTGGCAGCTCTCTCTGCCTTCTCTCTCTTCTCCTTCTCATGTCTCTTCTCCTTCTCTCTGTGGGCCTTCAGGGCAAGACCACTGTGGTGGGCAAACGACTCCTTCACCAGCTGGGGACAGAGGGGTCGTCACTAGGTAACACAGCCACAAAGTCATAAACCTAATCCTAACCTAAACCATACTTCTAACCTTATGCATAACCCTAACCTTAAATTAAGACCATTGATGCTTTCATAATTTTTTACAATATAGCCAATTTTTACTTTGTGATTGTGCTATCTAGTGGAAACCGGACAGAGTGGAAAAGAATGGGGAGATTAGACTGATTAACTACTTTAGCAGTTCTGTATCTCTTGACGTATGCATATTTGTTCTGTTAGGTAGCCAATTATGGACTCACCTTCTCTGGTGCACCTGCCTCTCCACCCGTGAAGAAGTCTGTTTTACGCCGGAGGAAGCTGAAAAACGTGTTTACTAACTGTTGGGAGAATAGATATTACAATAGAGATGATACATAGCCAACCTGACCCTTATACAAGCCTATTTGCTATGGCTTACTAACGCGTTACCACACCAGCATGCCTAAACACAACTAACTAGCTAAACTATGGTTAACGATTACGCTACTGGTGTGATATTTAATATATGCAACTAACATTAACTACAGGTTTGTGGTGCCATATTCATGCATGATGCACACGCTGGACACTTTCCCATCCCCCGTCATATAGCTAACGTAAATTAGCCGGCTACCAGTTGTCGTATGATGAATTTGCTAGCTAATGTTAGCATGCTATCAAGCTGTAGTTTACCTCTTGTACACCTCCTTCATGCTGTTGTGCCATAACAAGCAACATCCCGTCATACTTTTCATCATCACCCATTTTCTGTCCTAACGTATAAACTTGATAAAAAATATAATTTGAAATGCAGGCTAGCAGCAACAGGGAGCTAAAAGGGAGCAATGTGAAGTCACGTTGCTGTGCTACTTCCTGGAAACAAGCACCGCATTGTTTCTAAGCGAATGAAAACTTTGATGCATGATGAGGCCAACCTTTTGATTGGCAAACCAAACAGCCAATTAGATGGTGTTAGATGAACGGCTATGGCACGTTCAAGTTTTGACGGTGCAGAACGGAGTTCAACGGGGAACCGAATATTCTAGATGAGAAATTAGTGTTTGACTGATGGTAACAAAAAAAATCATTATGCCATTATTATCGTATATTCATGTATTTTCACTATTATTGTTATTTTCTTAGGTTAATCTGTTATTACATTTTACTCATTTAGCAGACGCTCTTATCCAGAGCAACTTACAGTAGTGAGTGCATACATTTTCATACTTTTTTTATACTGGCCCCCCGTGGGAATCGAACCCACAACCCTGGCGTAGCAAGCGCCATGCTCTACCAACTGAGCTACAGAGGGGCCATAAATAAATTAGCGTTTGAATTAATTAAAATGTATTTATGTACAGACATTTTCACATGCAAACACGATTTATATGCTCAAGGATTACATTCTGATTGTGAAATTCTTTGTTGTAGCTATTATATCTAATATCCCCACCTCTAAATTGGCAATGAACCTTGTTTGTCTTCAGAAATCCTATTGAAAATTTTACATTTAATAGTTGGATAATATCGTTCTAATTCTAATCCTTCATTTATTGACAATGATAGTGATTTACCAGCAGATATCTCTGATGGATAGGTGTCAATGACCAACAGCTCAATGTTCCATTCTTTGACCCAGATAACATGCTATATCTGTGGCGCCACTACTGAACTATTCAAATAAACTGAAATAAGGGTCACAGTGACATCACAGTGTTATGTTGAGTGATATTTTTTAAAACATTTTAGTCATTTAGCAGATGCTCTTATCCAGAGTGCATACGTGTTTATTTTATTTTATTGTTTTAAAAAATATGATATGCAACATGGGTGGAAAGATTAATGTTTTCGAGGTTACATAGCCTATTTGCAAAAACACATGTAAGGCCAAAAAGAAAGTAGGCTATTGATAATGAGAAAAAAATGATATCTACACTACCAGTCAAAAGTTTTAGAACACCTACTCTTTCAAGGGTTTTTCTTTATTTTTACTATTTTCTATATTGTAGAATAATAGTGAAGACATCAAAACTATGAAATAACACATGGAATCATGTAGTAACCAAAAAAGTGTTAAACAAATCTAAATATATTTTATATTTGAGATTCTTCAAATAGCCACCCTTTGCCTTGATGACAGCTTTGCACACTCTTGGCATTCTCTCAACCAGCTTCATGAGGTAGTCACTTGGAATGCATTTCAATTAACAGGTGTGCCTTCATAAAAGTGAATTTGTGGAATTTATTTCTTTATTAATGCGTTTGAGCCAATCAGTTGTGTTATGACAAGGTAGGCGGGGTATCCAGAAGATGTAAAATAACAAATCCATATTATGGCAAGAACAGCTCAAATAAGCAAAGAGAAACGACAGTCCATCATTACTTTAAGACATGAAGGTCAGTCAATACGGAACATTTCAAGAACTTTGAACGTTTCTTCAAGTGCAGTCGCAAAAACCATCAAGCGCTATGATGAAACTGGCTCTCATGAGGACCGCCACAGGAATGGAAGACCCAGAGTTACCTCTGCTTCCTGTCTGTGATTTATTTAGGATTCAAGGCACACTTAACCAGCATGGCTACCACAGCATTCTGCAGCGATACGCCATCCCATCTGGTTTGGGCTTAGTGGGACTATCATTTGTTTTTCAATAGGACAATGACCCAACACACCTCCAGGCTGTGTAAGGGCTATTTTACCAAGAAGGAGAGTGATGGAGTTCTGCATCAGATGACCTGGCCTCCACAATACCCTGACCTCAACCAAATTGAGATGGTTTGGGATGAGTCGGACCGCATGGTGAAGGAAAATCAGCCAACAAGTGCTCAGCATATGTGGGAACTCCTCCAAGACTGTTGGAAAAGCATTCCAGGTGAAGCTGGTTGAGAGAATGCCAAGAGTGTGCAAAGCTGTCATCAAGGCAAAGGGTGGCTATTTGAAGAATCTCAAATATAAAATATATTTTGATTTGTTCAACACTTTTTTGGTTACTACATGATTCCATGTGTTATTTCATAGTTGTGATGTCTTCACTATTCTACAATGTAGAAAATAGTAAAAATAAAGAAAAACCCTTGAAAGAGTAGGTGTTCTAAAGTAGGTGTTCTAAAACTTTTGACCGGTAGGGTATGTGATTAGGCTACTTACATTTACATTTTAGTCATTTAGCAGACGCTCTTATCCAGAGCGACTTACAGTTAGTGAGTGCACACATTTTCATACTGGCCCCCCGTGGGAAACGAACCCACAACCCTGGCGTTGCAAGCACCATGCTCTACCAACTGAGCTACAGCTTGTGTCATAATGGTCTTCAAATTATATTCCTCTTTGTCAATACCAAACGCTGCTATCCTATGATCCTGAGTTTTCATCTACCCCTTAACTAGCAAGAAATAGAAGACTGAACCAAGGCTGTGTGTTTGGGGCGGCAGTCTGTATGGGAGCATTGACCCCGTCCTTGGTAGCCAGGTAAACATGATAAATGTCATTGACCCCGTAGCGCAGCCGGCTTCCTCACGTCTCTCCCTCCCTGCAGGCCTAATGTCACAGTTGTATTGAATACGCCCTATCACCTTGCTCCACGTGAAGAGAACCTAACGCAGAGAGCAGAGCAGTCCAGGGTCACTCTGTTGTTCTCAAGTGTGTGTGTGGTCTGAGGGGGAGGGGTCAAAGCTCACTTGTCACACACAGATCAGAGGAGCGTGTCCTGTCTACCTATAAATAGGACTTGGGCTACTGGAGTTGTCAGACAGTCAGAGCTGCTGATTACACTACTTGACAATATTTTAAAGAGAGAATGTGGCTATTCTCACCTCTTTAGCATAGCTCTGTAAATTCTCTGCACTGGGGACATCTTATAATCTATTGATTGATTGATACTTTATTGATCCTCAAAGGGAAATGTTCCATGATGTTTCCTCTTGAAGAGATGAAGACCACCTGTCGCTGTTCAGGTAACCGGGAGCAACAACAGCAGCCTCACACCATCCTGTACAACATCCTGAGCCGGGCGGACAGTAACTACAGCAACAATGACAGCCTGATCAACAACAATCACGTGAACCAGTACGACTACAACAAGATGATGCCTCACAACTGTCACTGCAAGCGGCGATGGCCGGTGTGTCTGAAGAACCCAGAGGGAACCTGTCAGGTGGCGTCTGATGTTCTGGTCAAAACCATCTGCTTCATGAAGAGTTTACCCTCCTTCAGTCAGCTTCCAGTGGAGGATCAGCTATCTCTGCTGAGGGACTCTTGGGTGCCCCTGTTCTCTCTGGGCCTGGCCCAGGAACGGACTGTGTTCGAGGTGAAGGATGTTCCACAGGCTAGCATGCTGAGGAGGATCCTCCTCAACGGTCAGGGGCCACAGAGTGAGGAAGAGCAGGAGGAGGAAGATGAGGGGAAGAGGTCGCTGCCCACCCTGGCTGGGGTGCATAAACTCAGATCCTGTCTGAACAGACTGTGGACTCTGGATCTCAGCCCAAAGGAATATGCCTATCTGAAGGGTGCTATGCTGTTCAATCCAGGTAAAGATCTTCTTCTTCTAATTCTTCTCAGCATGCTATGATGTAATGTGGAACTCCAAATCTACCTGAACTGACATTGTATTAATTTAATTCAATTTAAATATTTGAAGCAATAAATGGCATAATCAATGATTATTTAATAATCTAACATGACAAATGATGGCAAATAGCTTCACTCTTCTGTCACAGTGTTGAACTGCTGATGGTTGAATACAATTCAATTGACATTCCATTTCCCTAACTTCCTCTTAACAGATGTCCCAGGACTGAGCACCACCGTATTAATCAACAGTCTCCAACAGGAGGCCCAAAGAGCTCTACAGGAGGTTGTCCTGACCCTTCACCCAGGAGACTCGGGTCGATTCAGCCGCATCCTTCTATCGACCTCTGACCTACAGGCTGTCAGCCAATTACTCATCACAGAACTGTTCTTCAGACCTGTTATTGGTCAGGCGGATCTGTTTGACTTGTTAAGTGAGATGCTGTTTATTAGACAAGAGTACAGCTGAAAGTGTGTGTGTATGGTGTATGTGTGTGAATTATATTTTAGGGTATTTTCTACTATGACAAATATGAATGTGAAGATTGCAACTAGGCAATAAAAGTTGTATGAACTAAATGTTTCTGTTTTTCTCTCTTCTATCCACACATTTAATAATTCTTCTATCATTTGTTTTTGGCATACATCTGACAATTGATCAGTGCTGTGATAAAAATAAATGAATGAAGTGAGAGCTATGGTATTTGTTATAGAGAAATCCTGGAGTATTGTACCGGCTCTTAGCATGATATGTACTCTGGCTCCCACTTGGGGATTTATACCTGTAACTACAAATGTCTGTTGTGCTGTATACCATACAGGGGAGTATGGAATGGAAAGTACCAGAAATCCCTTGGGTGAGGTGACCTGGGATGGAACATTTCAAACTCACCAACTCATGATAAGGGAGGCTGGCAGACCATGTATTAATAGGTTTAACTTCACAGAACCCTCATTGGTTCTCACAGTCTGCATGTTGTCAGACATTCTTCCATTTTGATACATCAACATCCACTCCATAGAACTGAGTTGTAAATAGATTGGAAGAGTACTGTGTGTGAGTAACTCGCTGATTCATGTCCAGTCATGCGAGGGGAAAAGGCTATTTAGAAAGAATAAAAACACAGACATACACAGAGCTTAATGTCAACAACACACACAAAACATGACTCCGACTCTTCTACTGGTGAGCTAATGAAAGGTGAGCTAGTCACAGGTTCAGACATTTTTGCCTGGAGGATTTCCATTTGTGGGTTCCTGACAGATTTTTTCATTAACAATGCAAGTCATTAATTTAGACATTCTTAGAGAGGCGGATCCTAACTTCCACATAAATCCACTTATGCACAATGGGAGACTAACTAAAATTAGACTTAAGTGGAAGTTAGAACTTTCCCCATAGAGCAACTCAGTTCCTTTATACCAGCCACAATAAAACAGAAGACAAAATGTGCAAGAATAGCATGGCATCAATGCCTTTACAACTTAATTTATATTATTAATTTATAGTTTTATATAAATCACAGAAATGCACACATTATACAAATTAATTTCAAGTATGTACTCATTGGAGTCTACAATGAGATCATGTTAAATCATTAACCAGGCCACAAGCTCGTGAGAGATTTTGGACCCTAACCAATTTTAAATCGATACAAACATATTAGGATTACCGTTATGGGTAACACTTTACTTGACACCCAGCATCATAACACGTTATGACATGGTCATTACCATGTCATAACGGCTGACATAACTTGTCATAACCTGTTATAATATGGTCATATCACTGTCATGACATATTCAGACCTGTCGTGACATATTGTGTTATTTTATGGCTGGTTATGACACCTACATAAGAGTGTAAAAACCCACCACAGTAGTTATTTTATGGCTGGTTATGACACCTACATAAGAGTGTCAGAACCCACAAAACCTACCACACAAGGCAAAACATTCCATTACACCATAGCCTACATTTCAACAGTATATTTATGTTGTATATTCTGTGTGTGAAATGTACTATATTAAATTATCATTGTAATTGCGCACACATTGCTGTCAGGCATGCACTTACCCCAATGCTCTTTTGCTGATGACTGGATGAATGCAGGAGCAGATTTCAGGAGCAGGACACCCTCTTTTTAATATGCCATTTAGCAGACACTTTTATCCAAAGTGACTTACAGTCATGTGCGCATACATTTTTTTTTTGTTGTTATGTATGAGTGATCCCGGGGATCGAACCCAGTACCCTGGCGTTACAAGCGCCGTGCTCTACCAATTGAGCTACAGAAGGGCACGTATGACTGATGACTGATATAAGGGCATGTATGTGATAGGCCTATCTGGCTTATATGATTAAGATGGTCATAATGCTTCTTGACAGTGTCAAACAGTGTATTTTCTACAAGTTATTTAAAATAAAAAAACATGACTGTAAAGAACTCATAACAACAAAAGATTTAAGAAACAATCTTTGAAACAAAAGGACACTTCTTGGCTGGGAAAAAAAATAATTTGAATAAATGTGAGTTGACACTTACGTAGATTTCATAACCAGCTATAAAATAATGCAATGTATGTCACAACAGGTGTAAATATATGGGTCATGACAGTGTTATGACCATATTATGACATGGTTAAGACCATGTTACTGGGTGTCAAGTAAAATGTTACCCGAGTTAGGTATAGGAGTATGATATTCCCATGGCATCAAAAGGTACATCTACAATTATATTTCACAATCACCACAGTCTTTGAGGTGTTCTGTGTTCTTTCTCTGTTCGAAGTGTTTTTTGGCCTCCAGTACATTCCAGATTGGTTCTTGGTGTCTACATGTTGCACAATAAAACCGTTGACCAATCAAGTGTGCGGTTATCTATATTTCTTGGGTCAGTTTACTTTACCCTGCAAGTCACTGGATGCGAGTACACTACCTTCAAACTGATTCTTGTGTCACAGTGTTGTAGGTTGAACTGATAAAGCAGGAAGAGGTCCGGCAGCAGTGGAGAGTCGAGTTTCATATCAACACAGCTAGTTGTTATTCAAGGGTAAAAGAACACACACACACTACCACTGATGTAATAGGAGGGCGATAAGAGGAACAGACATCAAAAACGGGGGGAGATAATTACCAGACCCTTCCAGAAGTCTACATTACCTTCTCTCTGAGACAGACCAACCCCAAAACATGGATGCAAGACGCCAGAATCAAATATACAGTGAGCTCCATAATTCATTGGACAGTGACCATTGTTTTGTTATTTTGGTTCTGTACTCTAGCACTTTGAGTTTGAAAGGATACAATGACAATGAGCGTGAAGTGCAGACTGTCAGCTTTAATTTGAGGGTATTTTCATACATATCGGATGAACCGTTTAGAAATGACAGCACCTTTTGTACATGGTCCCCCCATTTTAAGGTACTACAAGTATTTGTTAAATTGGCTTCACAGATGTGTGTCGTTAGGCAGGTGTATTCATTTGTGTCGTTAGTGAATGCAGGAGAGCTGTTGATGAATAGTAATGATTCTAGATGTTGCTATTGCCTTTGGAGGTTATTATTGGGGTGTGACAACATGAGGAAGACAGCAGTGTCGATGCAAATGAAGTTGGCCGTCATAAGGCTCAGAAATGAAAATCAATCATTCAGGAACATTGCAAAAACCCTGGCCATGCCCAAGTCAACAGTTTTGTTCATCATTAACAAGAAAAAAACAACCGGTGAACTCAATTATGTCAAAAGACCCGGTAGACAGAGGAAGACCACTGTAGTGGATGACCGGAGAATACTCTCTATGGTGAAGAAAAAACCCCTGATAACAGCCCAACAGATCAAAAACACTCTCCTGGATGCAGGTGTAGATGTGTCAAAGTCTACCATACGCAGAAGACTACACCAGCATGACTACAGAGGGTACACTACAAGATGCAAACCACTGATAAGCCTGAAGAACAGAAAGGCAAGATTACAGTTTGCTAAAAAGCACCTAAAAGAGCCCCAAGAGTTCTGGAAAAAAGTATTGTGGACAGATGAGACAAAGATTAACATGTACCAGAGTGATGGAAAGACAAAAGTGTGGAGAAAAAAAAGAAATGCCCATGATCCAAAGCATACCACCTCATCCATGAAACATGGTGGAGGGGGTGTTATGGCTTGGGCCTGTATGGCTGCCAGTGGAACAGGCTCACTTGTCTTCATCGATGATGTGACTGCAGACAGAAGTAGAACAATGAATTCTGAAGTCTACAGAAATATTTTATCTGCTCAGATAAAACCAAATGACTCCAAACTCATTGGACGGCACTTAATCATGCAACAAGACAATGACCCTAAACATACTGCTAGAGCAACAAAGGGGTTTTTGATGGCCAAAAAGTGGAAAATCCTTGACTGGCCGAGTCAATCACCAGATCTGAATCCAATTGAACATGCATTTTACATGCTGAAGAGGAGACTTAAGGCAATAAGTCCCCGAAACAAGCAGGAACTGAAGATGGCTGCAGTACAGGCCTGGCAGAGCATCACCAGGGAAGATACCCAGCGTCTGGTGATGGCGATGCATCGCAGACTTCAAGCAGTCATTGCATGCAAAGGATATGCGACCAAATGTTAACAATGATTACTTTATTCTACATTATGTTAAACTGTCCAATGTTTTTTGATGCCCGAAAATGGGGGGGACCATGTACAAAAGCTTCTATAATTCGTAAACGGTTCATCCGATATGTATGAAAATACCCTCAAATTAAAGCTGACAGTCTGCACTTCACCCTCATTGTTATTGTATCCTTTCAAACTCAAAGTGCTAGAGTACAGAACCAAAATAACAAAAGAATGGTCACTGTCCAGTGAATTATGGAGCTCACTGTACATTCACTACCCTGATTACATTATAATCCTTCAAAATACAGATGACACGATTCATAGTATAGTTTTCAAAGTAAAGTCATGGTCTTTGGAGGAGTTTGCATAGGCGTAATACTCCTCCCACTTCATTTAACAGAGTAAAATTCTCTGGCTCCTTAAAGTTCCCGACACAGAATTAAATAGAACATATATTATATGTGTATCTCTATGGGTCCCAACCTCTTCAGCTGATGACTGGTGAGAAGATCTATAGCATCAGCAGTGTTGAGGATGGATCGTCATGTTCTGACTGAGGTCCCGGGCAGGGGCATGCCAAACACAGAGCTCTGATGTTCAGAACTTTCTGCTTAAATCAAAATATGATAAAGAGGGCATGAGATGTAGAACATAATAGAATAGACAAACTTAATTGTCCACGCAATGTGGAAATGTGTCTTTGGCTTCATAGTTCACGCAAAAATTCAAATGACATAAAAACAAAATCAGGAGCACCGCGACATCAAGATCATTAACATAAACGTACAAAAAAAGTGTGCAAAATGCAGTTTGAAGTCCACAGGTTTAGTCATATATACACAATTGGTTCAAGACCATTGTCAAGAACAACTCATCTACATCCCTCAAACTCAACTCTTTACCATGAAGTCAGTTCCAATCCTTTTGTTTATTGTTCTCCTCTAATCAGGGACTGATTTAGTCTTGGGACTCCAGGTGGGTGCAATTAATTATCAGGTAGAACAGAAAACCAGCAGGCTCCGGACCTCGTAACGCAAGAGTTGAATACCCCTGATCTACATGATTCAATATGTTCACATTACAGTGTTTGGTTTCTACCAATAGTTACCAGCAGAAGGAAGTGAAACCTATCTATACAAATTTAAGGCAACCAAACCACCTCTGGGATAGGCTTAAACAAATAGGAAGTTTACGAGTGGCGCAGTGGTCTAAGGCACTGCATCGCAGTGCTAGCTGTGCCACTAGAGATCCTGGTTCGAATCCAGGCTCTGTCGTAGCCGGCCGTGACCGGGAGACCGATGGGGAGGCGTAGAATTGGCCCAGCATCGTCCAGGATAGGGGAGGGAATGGGCGGCAGGGATGTAGCTCTGTTGGTAGAGCATGGCTTTTGCAACACCAGGGTTGCAACGCCTGTGCATGTTCCCTGCGTGACTGGTCTGTAATCCAGCCATGCCAAAAGTACTCCTAAATTCATTGTTTTATTTCATTGGTTTCATCGTTGTAGCTTTTTTGTTGTTGTTATTTCAAGTTCTCAAAGATATGATTTAAAGGCTGTGTAAGTAAGAATTTTGTCAACAAATTTACCGAAATGACTATTATATGTAAATAGTTTATGATTAGTGAATTCCATAATGTAGTTATTTTGTTAGATACTTCTTCCTCTCAGCTGAAAATGTATTTTTCCAAAGCCATTTTAGCGGTCGCAATAGCTGTTTGGTCCGAACAGATTCACAAATAAATGGGAATTTGTTGCGCAATGCAGAAGTTGACTCTCTCCGAGGCACGTGTTGCTAGGCAACCCCCCGCACTTGCCGGGGCAGGCCTGCTCCCTCCGTGGCTAAAGCTAGTATGGGAAACGTCCTAACAAACGTTTGTGCTATGAAACTAAATAAATACTGCACTCTGACCCACAAAACGTCTTTGCTAGATTCATTATAGTGTTGTTAGACAAAGCAAGGAAAGCGAACTTCCGAAATTGATGTAATTTTATTGGAATTTGCAGCGGTTGTTGGTAGGTAATGAAAAAATTTGCTAGCTTTTGACAAGACTTACTGCATCTTAAAAAATATATACAGTTGAAGTCGCAAGTTTACATACACTTAGGTTGGAGTCATTAAAACTTGTTTTTCAACCACTCCACAAATTTCTTGTTAACAAACTATAGTTTTGGCAAGTCGGTTAGGACATCTACTTTGTGTATGAGAAGTAATTTTTCCAACAATTGTTTACAGACAGATTATTTCACTTATAATTCACTGCATCACAATTCCAGTGGGTCAGAAGTTTACATACACTAAGTTGACTGTGCCTTTAAACAGCTTGGAAAATTCCAGAAAATGATGTCATGGCTTTAGAAGCTTCTGATAGGCTAATTGACAACCTTTATAGTCAATTGGAGGTGTACCTTTGGATGCATTTCAAGGCCTACCTTCAAACTCAGTGCCTCTTTGCTTGACATCATGGGACAATCAAAAGAAATGAGCCAAGATCTCAGAAAAAAATTGTACACCTCCACAAGTCTGGTTCATCCTTGGGAGCAATTTCCAAACGCCTGAAGGTACCACGTTCATCTGTACAAACACCATGGGACCACGCAGCAGTCATACCACTCAGGAAGGAGACGCGTTCTGTCTCCTAGAGATGAACGTACTTTGGTGCGAAAAGTGCAAATCAATCCCAGAACAACAGCAAAAGACCTTGTGAAGATGCTGGAGGAAACGGGTACAAAAGTATCTATAGTCAGGGGTGCACATAACTTTTTCAGTGAGTTACTCAGGTGAGTACCAGCAGATGGTGTCTGGTACTCACCCCATATGTAGCGTGGTCTTAATAAGTGCAGTCTTCCTCACTGTCCTCCTCAGTGCCGCCACCACTGTCCTCCTCAGTGCCGCCACCACTGTCCTCCTCAGTGTCGCCCCAACTGTCCTCTGCTTCAGCTTCCTGCATGGTAGATGATGAAGATGCACCTCCCTGTCCTTGGTTGAGCCTCAAATTAGCTGTCTCCATCCACAGGTCAACAGCAGGCTTTGGGTCAAATGTCTCTGTGGTCTGCTTTGACAGGTGAATGTGCATCAGTGCTGAGAGACGAGCATGTGACAGACGAGATCTGTACTTGGTTTTTATTATGTTGAGATGTGAGAATCCCCTCTCACAAGCTGCACTGCTTAAAGGCAGTGTAAGAGACAGCTTAACCACCTTGATGTTGGAGTAAGCATCTGGGTTACTTGTATTTACTATTTGGACCAAGTCATACACAGAAGAGGCTCCCAGGCGTTTTCCTGCCTGCTTTAAGCGCATCCATTCTGTCACAGTGGTATCTTTGTCAAGTTGCAAGGTGGCCTCATATTTCTTGAGAATGCTGCAAACTGTTGTGTTTCCAAAACTGTGGAGGTCTTGCTTTTCCTGAGGCCATGTTGAAGGATCAAATACTAAGAAATGATCACATGACTTGAGGGAGTCATATCTGATTTCAAACTCTTCAATTAACCCCCTGAGTAAGTGTGTCTTGTCTCTGTCAGCATCAGCATTGGAAACAGTGTGTGCCCTGTGGCTTTCACCATCAAGCAGAAGTGTGAACTGTCCAATGGCCACCATGAGTTCATCCTTACATTCTCCAATGGTCAGCTTTTCCTTCTGAAACCTAATGGATGTGGTGTTCAAAATGTTGCAAATGTCAAGCATGTTTGATAGAAAGCACTGAAAACGCTCTGTGCAGATTTGCTGCAAGTCACTGTTATCACTCGTAACCAGTTGCATTTTAATGGCTGGCAATAGTCTTGATATTTTTAACAGTGTTTCATGCCTCCATGCAGACCATCTGATATTATGAAACTTACTCAGTTTCACAAAGGAGATCCCATTTTCTTCACATAGCTTATTCAGTGCAGCAGTTTTTTTTGCTCCACCTTTTTGTAAATAAAACTGCAGCAGCTTGACCACAGAGCGATTAAATGTCTCACAGTAAGGAACGTTGCGATCAGCTGATTTCGCGCAATTCTCCAGTGTGTGTGCGGTGCACAGAATGTGCACAAGGGAGTCTCCAACCGCAGCAAGTTGCCTGATTTTTGGCACAACGCAGTTGTAGATACCTACGTTGACAGCAGCCCCATCTGTGCACACAGCGACCAACTTTGTTGTCCAGTCATCCAAGCCTGTGTCCTGGAAAAGTCTCACAAGTCCGTCTGTTATGGCCTGCGCGGTTCGGTCAGCACCCAATTCAATCAGTCCAATAAAGTCCGAAGTAAACTCTCCGTTGCTGGACACAGACACAATGTAAACGATTTCCTGCTCAGTTTTTGTGATGTCCTCAGATCCATCAAAAAGCAGCCCCCAAAATTCAGCAGACTGCAACTTGGCTCGTAACTTCCCGCTGATGGTGTGAGCGATGCTCTGCATGATCCGTGTGCCCCCTTCACGTGAATGATATGCACCTCCGACATTTACTCCTAGCCGCTTCAGTAAAGGAACATCCTCAGAATAGGAAGACATGGGACGTGCGTGTTTAGCTTTATGGAAGGCGAGGAGAAAAATATTAAACAGAGCTTGCCGCTGTTCTTCATTCAGCTTGTCTCGCCATCTGGCAAGTGGGCGACTGGACATTTTTTCTCGGCTAGCTTGCTTAGCAATGCCTTGCGCCACATTCGTGTGCTCCTTGCTCTTTTCATGTTTGTCAAATAAAGGATGGTTGAAATTCTTTGAGCCTTTATAAAATGCACCTGTTTTGTCTGCTAGATGTGGATTTTCTTAAAAAAGTATTTTCTTCGGCTCTGGCTCCAGTTGGCGTTTCTTTGTAGGTGGCGAAACGCCAAAGAAGCTGCTTAATGTCTGTTGCTTTTTGGACATCCCTGACAGTAGTTGACAAGCAACATGTCATGTGTAAGGTTAGATGAGAAGATCGGTGAAGTACGCAAAGGCGCGTAGTAACACAAGTGGCATTACGCATTCCTGATTTTTGTTGCGCTTGCGTACCAGTTATGTGCACCCCTGTCTATAGTATCTATCTTCACAGTAAAACGAGTCCTATATCGACACAACCTGAAAGGCCGCTCAGCAAGGAAGAAGCCACTGCTCCAAAACCTCCATAAAAAAGCCAGACTACGGTTTGCAACTGCACATGGGGACAAAGATCGTACTATTTGGAGAAATGTCCTCTGGTCTGATGAAACAACAATAGAACTGTTTGGCCATAATGACCATCTTTATGTTGGGAGGAAAAAGGTGCATGCTTGCAAGCCGAAGAACACCATCCCAGCCGTGAAGCACGGGGGTGGCAGCATCATGCTGTGGGGGTGCTTTGCTGCAGGAGGGACTGGTGCACTTCACAAAATAGAAGGAAAATTAAGTGGATATATTGAAGCAACATCTCAAGACATCAGTCAGGAAGTTAAAGCTTGGTCGCAAATGGGTCTTCCAAATGGACAATGACGCCAAGCATACTTCCAAAGTTGTGGAAAAATGGCTTAAGGATAACAAAGTCAAGGTATTGGAGTGGCCATCACAAAGCCCTGACCTCAATCCTATAGAACATTTGTGGGCAGAACTGAAAAAGCATGTGCGAGCAAGGAGGCCGACAAACCTGACTCAGTTACACCAGCTCTGTCAGGAGGAATGGGCCAAAATTCACCCAACTTATTGTGGGAAGATTGTGGAAGGCTACCTGAAACGTTTGACCCAAGTTAAACAATTTAAAGGCAATGCTACCAAATACTAATTGAGTGTATGTAAACTTCTGACCCACTGGGAATGTGATGAAAGAAATAAAAGCTGAAATAAAATCACTCTACTATTATTCTGACATTTCACATTCTTAAAATAAAGTGGTGATCCTAACTGATCTAAGACAGGGAATTTTTACTAGGATTAAATGTCAGGAATTGTGAAAAACTGAGTTTAAATGTATTTGGCTAAGGTGTGTGTAAACTTCCGACTTCAACTGTAGGTTAATTATAATTTCTACAAACTTTGCCTGGATTTAGTCATTTAAGTTCACACTGAAAGCGTTTTTCCATCCCCGATTTTTTGGGGGGGTGTTTGGCGGTAACAATTTAGCAATGTGCTGCTGCTAAATGAACACAGGGGAAACACTGCGATTTCAGTAAAAGTGTGTCTTGAAGGACTCTAACCCTATCATAACAAGCTCTTAAATGATGACTACAATAACACTGTACAGTACACAGAGCAACATACAGTACACACGTCAAGTCTCTTACCTGCTCCACTGTTCATCCTCATGTTCCTAGCGTTCATATCAGAATCTGACTCCTTGGATATCTGGATATCATAATCATCTTCGAGGTAAAAAACAACAAACAGAGTGACAGTCAACTAACAGTGTAATAACAAATGAAAGACTATGAAGTATTACTTCAACAAGTATGTAAAATAAGGGAAAAGCTGTTGTTTATCAGTAAAGATGTTGCTTACTGTTATTGCTGATGGTTGATGTTTGGTAGTTGCTCATGGTTTCGTTACCGCTGTCGGAGGTTCTCCTGTGTGACCTTTTGTACTGAGGTCTCTTCTTGCTCTTCCTAGTGCTGATCCTGATCAAATAAAATAGAATAGATTAAAATAGTATATCAACTTTATTGTCCATTTTACAAAAGGAAATGTATTGATTTGCTGTCACATTCCCAACCGCTTGCATGCACACACACACCCATTGTGCCCTTGATCAAGGCAGTTAAACCCTACCAGCAAACGGCAGTGAATGGTAGCTACCTGATGATGCCCTTGACCAGTCGACATTCTGCGTCCTGCTCATCAAGCTGATGCTCCTCAGCCAGGACACTGATCAGCTGGCTGATCTCACTGGTCTTCTTCAGGAACACAGAGTCCGAGGTGCAGTGGGCCAGCTCCTCAATCTGGTACTCAGAGTACAGCTCCAGAAGCTTCTGGGTGATCAGAGAGTCCACGTCACCCATGCTCAGATCACCCATATCCCCCTCGTACCAGGAGTAGGACGGAGGGCTGTACCGTCTCCCTCCTCCGCCATTGTGTAACGGAGGCCTGGTAATGACCACCGGCTCCTCCATTCTAGGAATGTCCACTTTGACCCCTCTGATGTAGATGTCCTCCGACCAATCTGAGCCACTACCCCTGCCCTCCTTCCTGGGTCGGGGATCGTTGGTCCCAGGGTGGCTCTGGAGACCCTGGAGGCTGACCTTCTGATCGTCGTCTGGGGACATCCCTCTGGGACTGGAGGCCAGGCAGGGGGCCAGGATGGTGCTCAGACACACCCTGTAGAGTCCACAAGTCAGCACGCTGCACACCCATTTCTTACAGCTGCCTGGGGAGGAGGATGCACAGGGACCACACCCTTGAACCCCTGGAGGAGAGTCTGCTGATCTGGGGATGAAGCCGATGGTCTCCTCAGCCTCCCTGCTCTGCGCGTCCCTGCAGTGTGCCTTGTGGTGGGTCCCCTTGGGCCCCTGGTGCTCCTGGGGCCTCTCCTCCACCGGGTCCACAGATCGCTCCTCATAGCAGGACTCCTGGCTGGTGCTGCTACCCCGGGAGAGGTAATGGTTGGGTCCCACAGAGACGAGGCCATCCTGGCCCCCTGGCTCTGACCTGGGTCTGGGGCTCCCTGTGATGCTGCTGGGCATGGTGGCTCACTAGAGCCAGGGCCTGGGAAAGAAGAGGACAGGGAGTGTGGTGGGGGAAAGGGCAATGCATTACGTTAATGTAGGAAATATGTATGTTATTTAAAGAACATTGCTTAACCCTGTCATAATAATCAGCGGCTTCAAATAGACAGACAAAGTAGACGTGAATCAATAGACAATACTACATAGACATTAAGTCTATGCCTGGCTATATGACATGTCAAATGTATGCTGCAGGCCCATGGCATGGAAAACCAAACCAACTTTAAATATTAGTCACCTGAGGCTGCAACCCCTTCCAAACCGACCAACAATATCAATCACCACATATACCTTAGTGCCAAGCAGTTCCCCAACCTGTTCTGTAGGGCTCAAATTAGTTGTTTTAAAAATCAATGAAACACAAGGTAAATACAAAAACTGCCCAAACTGGTGCACGTTTGTGTTCTAGCTCAGCATTAACACACTTGATTAAACTAAATCCAAGGGCTTGGTGATTAGATGAGAAATTGATTCAGGTGTGTTATTGCTGTGGTAGGGAAAAATGTGCAGCCTGGGTCTCCAGCACCAGGAGAAGCCCTAAGGGGTATTCTAAAAAGCTGAATCAATGAGTTAGCCAGCTAACTTGCCTAAATATTCTTTAAAAAATAAAAGTTAAGATAAGCTTGAAATGGGCATGGTCTAACTGACTAAACAACCAAAAACACATCTACGTTTAGCTTTCTTAATGAACCAGAAAATCTAGTTATTTCTGGTTGTTTATTTAAGTTAGCTGGGGTTGTGATTAAAACAATGTTATGATCAGATGTTTGATGAAATTCGGGACAGGCCTACTTCATATAATGAAAGGTTACTACTGTCGTTTGCTGACATGCAGCACGGCAAAACTGGTTGAAATGGACGACGACCTTTTCAGTCTATCTACAGCCTTCTGTCAAAATAAGTTACTATAATTGTCAAGGTGCCACTTCCAAAATACATATATAATCATGTATCGTGTTTCGTTCCATCTGTAATGCATTGTTTAAAATAAAGTTACACCTGGGTTTATTCAATTGGCTGTTTTAGTCTGAACACATGGGAACGTTATGTTTTACTCACGGCATAGGAAAGGTGATCGCGGTTTCCTTCCGAAAGGTTATATTCCTCAAAGAGCAAGAGTTTACATTTTTATTTTACCTTGTTCGTAAATTGAATTGCCCACAAAACAGATGCGGTATAGTTTCGTTTCCCTAATGCTTCATAGAACAGTGTTTCACCTGCGAGACAAGATAAACCAACAATAAACTCAAACAGAGAGGAAGAGGCGAAGCGAGAGGGTTTACTCCGACCAAAATCTGTCACCGCAGTAAATAACTTTAGGCTACTTTAAATATTCAGAGTTTGCTCGCCGATAGCTGTCCGACGGAAGGTACTAGGGGTGACATATGTAGAATCAGATGACGTTAGAGAGCAAAATACACCCTTTGTTTTTACCGATAGTCGAACTCTTCCCTTAACAGAGCCGAAAATAAGGCAATATTCGGTTCTCTGGCGCTCAGGTGGTTTAGGGACCGTCGTAAAAGTTGTAAGCAAAATAAAAAAAATATATAAATATAAAATAAATATGTTTTTGCATTTCCGTTCAGGAGGGTTAGCTCTATGAAGATTACATACACTGCATACGGCCTCCAGTTGCTGAAGAGCCCAACATTTGTATTAGTTACTTCAAACTTCTAAGTGTGCTATATTTGACCCATTTACGAGGATACTTTTCAAAAGCTTCCTATCCAGGGAAATGGAGATGTAAAACCAGATATTGTAGTCCCTGACCCCCCTCATCCATGCTAAATTCATTAGAATTCCAGTTCACCACCATCTTGTGGTAGGTCTAACTTTCAATACCTTCCTATCTATATGAGCTACAGATCTACAGACAAGGGCAGTGGGTTCCTTCACCTCTTATCAAAGCTACACCTTTTTATTCCTCCTCTGATTCTCTACAAATATTTCTTATTACAGCTTTAGATATTAATTCACGTACAGATCTAATTTTCAATAACTTTCTATCCACATGACATGTACATCTAAAACCACTTGAGTTTAGGTCCCTTGTCCATAGTACACCCATTAGAATTGCCATTTTATATTGCATTGATTTTATAAAAATGTTTCCTGTGATAGCTCAAATTGACAGTGAGCTACAGGTTAACAGACAAGTGTGGTTTGTTCCTTGACCTCCCTTATTACTTGTTAAACATGTTAAAATCTACTTTTCTGAGCAGTTGTATTAGTGTAAAATAATATCCCAATTATTTTGGAGCATACAATATAGCTCAGTATTTGATTTATTTTTTAGTATTTTTTGCTTTATAAAATGGTGCCAAATATTTGAGGTGACTATGTTAAATAATGTACAATATTGGAAAGTATATTCAGTGTTTCAAAACCATCTGGATATAAAGCTATAGAAAAGTAGCTCTGTATGTGAATTAGTAACCAAAGCAGTAATAGTAAAAATATTTCCAAGAGGACCAAGTGGAGGAATAAAAATAAAAATAATAATTATTGTGTACCTTTCATAAGAAAGGTAATGAAAATTAGATCTATCACAGGAAATATTTAAGTTAAATCAGTGCAATGAAAAATGACAATTATCATGGGTGTAGTATAGAGGGAGGTCAGTGACCTAACATCAAGTGGTTTTGTCATTTGGACTGGAATCTATAGAAAATGTGATATGAACGTGAATTAATAGCCACAGCTGTAATAGGATAAATATCTGTAGAATATCAAAGGGGAGGAATTTTGAAAAATATATAGTTTTTACCTTTGATAAGAGAAATCAAGGAACCCACCGCACTGGTCTGTAGATCTGTACCTCATATGGACAGTGAGCTATTGAAATGTAGACCTATCACAGGAAATAGTAATGTAAAATCAGTTAAATGAAAATGGGTGTACTATGGACAAGGGAGGCCAAAGACTGGCTCCCCTCTCTCCACTGGGATTCTCTGCCTCTGACCCTATAATGGGGGCTGAGTCACTGGTTTACTAGTGCTCTCCCATGCCGTCCCTAGGAGGGGGGCGTGCCCGTTGTCCCGTTTTCGCTATACTCGACGTGATCTTCCTGTCTGGTTTTGCGCCCCCTCGATCTCGTGCGGTGGGATAGATCTCAGCCTTGTCTCAGGGTAGTAAATTGATGGTCTGTTGATATCCTTCTAGTGGTGTGGGGGCTGTGCTTTGGCAAAGTGGGTATTGTCGGACGGGGCCACAGTGTCCCCCGACCCCCCGTCTCCAGTATCTATGCTGCAATAGTCTATGTGCCAGGGGGCTAGGGTCAGTCTGTCCTATCTGGTGTCCTGTGTGATCTTAAGTATGCTTCCTCTAATTCTCCTCCCCTCCTGCAGGACCTGAGCCCTAGGACCATGCTTCAGGATTACCTGGCCTGACGACTCCTGGCTGTTCCGGTCCTCAGTCCACCTGGTCGTGCTGCTGATACAGTTTCTGCTGTTCTGCCTGCGTCTATGGAACCCTGAACTGTCTAGCGGACGTGCTACCCCGTCCCGGGAACTGCTGTTTTTCACCCTCACCTGCGGTCTCGACCTTCAAATGCTCGGCTATGAAAAGCCAACTGACATTTACTCCTGAGGTGCTGACCTGTTGCACCCTTTACAACCACTGTGATTATTATTTGACCCTGCTGGTCATCTATGAATGTTTGAACATCTTGAAGAACGATCTGGCCTTAATGGCCATGTACTCTTATAATCTCCCCCCGGCACAGCCAGAAGAGGCCACCCCTCAGAGCCTGGTTCCTCTCTAGGTTTCTTCCTAGGTTCCTGACTTTCTAGGGAGTTTTTCCTAGCCACCATGCTTCTACATCTGCATTGCTTGCTCTTTGGGGTTTTAGGCTGGATTCTGTAAAAGCACTGTGACATCTGCTAAAAAAGGGCTTTATAAATACATTTGGTTTGATGTGGTTTTAACAAAACATAAGGAACACCTGCTGTTTCCATTATATAGACTGACCAGGTGAATCCAGGTGAAAGCTATGATCCCTTAAAAATCAGTGTAGATGAAGGGGAGGAGCCAGGTTAAATAAGTATTTTTAAGCCTTGAGACAATTGAGACATGGATTGTGTATGTGTGCCATTCAGAGGGTGAATGGGCAAGACAAAATATTTAAGTGCCTTTAAACAGGGTATGGTAGTAGGTGCCAAGCGCACCTGTTTGAGTATGTCAAGAACTGCAACACTGCCGGGTTTTTCACACTCAACAGTTTCCCCATGTGTATCAAGAATGGTCCACCACCCAAAGGACATCCAGCAAACTGTGGGAAGCATTGGAAACATGGGCCAGCATCCCTGTGAAACGCTTGACACCTTGTAGACTCCATGCCCCGACGAATTGAGGCTGTTCTGGGGGCAAAAGGAGGTGCAATTCAATATTAGGAAGGTGTTCCTAATGTTTTGTACACTAAGTGTATATGTCAGATAAAATGTCATGACAGGCCTGATGGAAACAGCAAATGTGTATAAACTTTCCAAAATGTTGACAAAACACGCCTGACAATGTGGGATCTTTTTGTGTTGGTAGAATTAATAATGCGATAAATAGTGGTGGAAACGCAAATATTTATATAATAACAGTCATATCGAAGTAAAGTTGGAGTCACGCGATGATATGCTTTGGGGTCCTCCCACTAAGACACAGGAAAGCGTGCAGTTTATTAAGCTACAGATGAAATAGGGCCTAAGTTATGATGAACTTCACAGGGTGGTGAAAGTGCACAGTTGATGAGCTTGATGCTTCTTTCCAATAAATATTGAGGTGACATGATGATCGATGCTTGGCTGCCATCTGACAAATACAAATAACCTTACTCTTTTGTCCATAACAACCTCATCATGTTGGCCAGCCTACCCACACTGTATCTGCAAGCTGTTGGCTAGAGCGCGCATGCCAAAACCATAATGGCCACATTAGCTATATAAACGCAACATAGGCCTATTTTATGACCAAACCATCAGTAGAGGTGAAAATGAAATGGAAATCAACTTAACTAAGTTATTTTTATGTCAACTACTTCATCACACACAGCATTTTATCTGCAACAAGTCAATTTGATGGAAACAACTCTGGTGAGAAAATGTGCATATTGTTTTTATGCAGAATTTTGAATTTTCACATGAAACCCTGTTGACAATTGGATGGAAACCTAACTAATGTCAATGATGTATAGGCTTATCATTGGTTCCCACCAGTGATTGAATGAGCTCTACTCATATTTTAGGGCCACACTAGCTAGGTTTCCATCCAATTGGCGACAGATTTTCATGTGAATATTCTAGAATCCGCATTAAGAAAATATGCTTTTTTTTTTTTTTATCAGTGCATGATGTAGTGCACACGATTTACTTTTTTCCATGTACTGAATAAACATTTTAAGTTCAATGTGTTTCCATCTCATTTTCAACTCTACCGACAGTTTTGTCACAAAAACTATTGCATTAAATAGCAAATGTGCCTACTCTGATGTTGGCACATGTGCTCTAGCCAACAGCTCACAGATACAGTTCAGGTAGCCTGTGCAGGTATAGTCTATATCAGTGCTTCCCAAACTGTGGGGCACAAGGGGTTGTGGGAACCCCTTGTCTACATGATGAGATTGTCAAACATCGATCATCATGTCACCAGAATAAGACCCTCCATATTTATTGGGAAGGAGGATCAAGATAACTGTGCACCTTCACCACCCTGTGAAATTCATTATTTCATCTGTAGCCTAATAAACTGCATGGTTTCCAAAGTCAATCGGGAGGACCACACGTACACCATTTCGTCACGTGACGTTTACTTCTATATGATGGTTATTATAATCAATATTTGCGCATAAAGGCATTTTCACCGCCATTTCCGCATAGTTAATTTCACAGACACAAAAAGATCAAACGAACAAGTTCTGTTAGCATTTATGTACGGGAGTTGCAGCGATGGGACAAGACTGTAACTACCAGTTGGATATCACGAAATTGGGGAGAAAAGGGGGTAAAAAGTACCCCAAAAAACAAACATTTATAAAATGACACGCAAACTTCCCGTTTCCATCACGTCTGTCATATTTTTTTAATATGGTATGACCCACATACAAATTGTGGATGGAAACATCAAATCAAATGTTATTTGTCACATGCGCCAAATACAACAAGTGTAGACCTTACCCTGAAATGCTTACTTGGTTATTGTTAGATGCAAAGTGAAGTTTGTGGTTATTGTGCTGTAGTGAAGTCTACTTACACAAGCCTCAGGGCTGGATTCCATCCATATTCAGGAAGTATCGCGGTTGATCCGCATAAAAATGTTAAGGTAATTTTCGATTGAGCCGACATATGCAGCAGCGTTTACTGTGAATGAAGTCGCGGTGAATGAGGGAACATTGCGGTTGCGTGATGCGAGCGTGGACGAGAGATGGTGAAGGCGGCGGGACCAAAATTGGGGAAAGGTGAACTTTATGCAAATAGGCTGCTCTGCGACATCGCGGCACTATTGACCAGTCGAAGCTCACTATAGCGTCCAGACCCTACTGGATCGGCTGTTGATACCTATTACTACCTAGCCTGCATGATAGCACCCACACGAGGGCGAAGCTAGCGTGGCTATCCAAATTATAGTGTTATGTGGAAATCCTGTCAGACTACAGTTTACTGAAGCAGGGGTGTAATCATTAGTCCAAACAGTTGCAAAACTGAACTTTTCCAACTAAAACAACATTTTATATTTGACAAATTCCGGTAGGTTCCTCAGTTTCGTTCCATTTGCTTCCTTTTAAGAAACATTTTGCAACAGAATCAGCATAAGGAATTCGCCCCTGATCCACGCTAACCAAGCAAAAATGTTAGTGCACCATTTCACCAGTAAATGGCACCCAATTCACATCTATAAAGGGTGCCAGTCTCAATGTCTGGCCACTGTCTCTAGGGTTTAAGGATGGCACAGTACATGGACAAATAATTATTTACAGAACAAATATACTGTTGGGTGAAGGGTTTGTTAAAGATTTGTCGGAATTACCCACAAAACAGATGCGCTATAGTTGTTTCCCCATACACTTCCTACAACAGTTTATCTGAGAGACAAGGTAGACCAACAATAAACTCAACCCATAGGTGAGAAATGACGGCATACACTCCATGTTCCCCCATAACGATTGAATGAGCTCTACTCATTTTAGGGCCACATTTAGATTTTAGGTGCAAAATGAAGTTAGTGGTTATTGTGCTGTAATTAAGTGTATTTACACAATCAAGCCTCGCACTATTTATAGTTTACTAAAGCCGATCCACACTGCCCAAGCAAAAATGGTAGTTCACCAGTAGATGGCATTTACTTCACATCTAGAGAGGACATCGAAATGTATGCCCTACTTTCACTTATCTTAATGCCTGGCCAATGGTCAAGGGTTCAAGCATGGCATAGTACATGGCCAAATAGTAAATTATTTTTACTAAAAATAATTCTTACCTAGGCAAGTCAGTTAAGAACAAATTCTAATTTACAATGACGGCCTACCCTGGACGACGCTGGGCCAATTGTGCACCACCCTATGGGACTCCCAATCACGGCAATCGAACCAGGGTCTGTAGTGACGCCTCTAGCACTGAGATGCAGTGCCTTTGACCCTCTGGTTGTGGGTGTTGGGTCCAGTCACTCTGTGGGTAGCTTTACTCAGGCCTGAACCAGAAGTACTAGAGTCTGGTCTGAGTTGATCCTGGGGATAGCTGCCACTTGGTGGCCTCTGCTCAACTTTCATCCTGGAAGAGCCAGAATACCTGTAGCCTCTTTCTCTATTCGCCAGGAAATAAAACAGAAGGAAGTCATTACAGATTTATTTTGAACAAGATTAACAAAATGTCTGTAGGTTGTCTTTTCCTTACCATGTGGAGCTCAAGTGTAGCTTACACGATCTGCAAACACTGAAGCAAAAAAAAATCCTGTCAAGAGAATTAATTGTGTAAGTTAAGTCATGTAAAAGCCAAGAGAGATATTACACAACATATTTCACAAGCAGCAACCTTTCAGTAGGTATGAAACACTTTTGTCCAAAAATCGTAACCAAAATTATTTAAATTAAGTACTACAGCACCCACAGACTAGACAAAGCAATAGCTGCCAGCAAGCAAACGTAGGCTGCTTTTACACAGGCAGACCAATTCAGATCTACTAATTTGTCTTTTGACCAATCACATCAGATCTTTTCGAATCAGCTCTTTTTCAGAGCCGATCTGATTTGTCAAAAAGACTAATTAGTGAAACCAAGATCAGAATTGGGCTGCCTGTGCAAATGCAGCCTTACTGCCTTGAGTAGTTGATATATCAGCTGAGTGTATATTTATAGCTTGAACATCCAGTCCTCATCACTGTTTGATTGATTGATCATGTTCAGCTGCATGTCATTGTGATGTCATAACGATAGCCCTCTTTGGGTGAATTTCAAAAGTCTTTCCTTAACTCGTTGCGTCCTCTCTCCTCACCTAGATGGTTTTAAAATCTGTCCACTCCACAAATATGTATAGCTGAGCATGATTAATCAATCAGCCAGTGATTGGCTGGCAACTGCAGGTTCAGGCAATAAATACACACCAAACGGGTATGTCAACTAAGCAAGGCAGTAAGTCACTACTTGTGGACCATTGCGTTGACGTCTCTGTTGGTGATTTAAGGCTTAGATATGGCTTTTGGAATTAATTTGGGGTAAGATTCTTTGAACAATGTATTTTAGATCTACTGCAAGGTTGCTGCTTGTATTTGCAATGTTGATGTGTGACGGCCACTTATTTTCTTGACAGGCTTGTCCTCGTTTGTTCATTGTTTGCAGAACACTTAAGCTATACATGGGCTCCACATGGTAAGGCATGAACAACAAACATTGTCATTTTTGTTAGACCAGCCTTCAAGTTTGGTGCTTAATCTGACTTCCCTTCTGTTTAGATGCCCAGAGAGTAAGAGGCTATGGGTTTTCTGGCTCTTCCAGAATGGCAGTTGAGCAGAGACAAACCGGTGGCAGCTATCCCCAGGATCAATTCAGACCAGCCTCTAGTACTTCTGGTTCAGTCTGGAGTGAAGATGCCCACCGTGGGACTGGACTGAACACCCTCAGAGGTGTTGCTCCAAGCGCCAGCCAGCCAGGTCCAAGGGGCTCTGGATCTACCCCAAGCAGCCGTTTCACCTCTGCCCAGACAAAGGGTAAGAGGACCCGCTCCAAGAATACCGACATTCGCCTCTCTGGCTCTATAGCCAGTGGAACCTCTGTCAGACAGAACAAGCATCACACCATGGCCAGCAGAACCTCTGGGCAAAGTGTCACCAACCCCAGTGCAGTAAAGCCAGTTTCAAGTTGGGAGGCAAAGAGAATCCAGCCCAACACTATTCATTCAGTACAACCTCACTCGATTAGCTCTGGATTAGTTCAGAATCCCCCTGTTAGTAATCTGAAACGATCTACTCCTAACAACTATGGCTCTACCCAGAGTGGAACAAGGTTCTCCACCTCCAGACAACCCAACCAAGGCCTTGTCCAGACTCAGAGTAGAGGAGCCCCCAGCCTCTATGTTCAAGCTGCTACGCACACCACCTTCCTCACACGCTATGTCCAGGACCTGAAGCAAGGGAGCAGCTCCTCTACCCTGGCTTCCAAGGGACCAATAGAAATCTCTGCCCAGTCAATTTCCACTCGTGACCGTGAAGTTCCCGCAAGTGGTTCTTCACAAACTAAATTTATGCGTTTTGGTTCTACTCAAGGTGGGAGTGCAACAAAAAGCTACAAGCCCAGCTTCTCCCAAGATGTTATGCAATACCAGAGCAGGTCTGATAGTAGAAGTGGTTCGACCTCCAATCAATATGCCCAAACCTCTGGCCAGAGCGATGGAGCCTCTACCTCAAGTAGTGGCATCCCCACTCCTAGCCTGGCCTCTCGCGCCAGTCTTTTTTACCCAAGCTCTACACGTAGTGGAAACTCCTATGGCACCTACAAGCCTGGCTCTACCCTTAGTGCAACACCAAGCCAAAGCCTGTTGCCCTCTAACCAGGGTGGAAGGGGTTCAACCTACAGCCAGAATGTCCTTGCTACACCTGCCCAAAGGAAGTACGGACAAATGTCTGCTCAGTGGAGGAGCTACCAGCCCAGCTATACTGCCAGTAGTGGGCCAATCTCCAGCCTCTTCAATGCTGCCAGTTCTTCAACCTTCATCCAGAATGCCACAGCCCAGAAGCCAAGTAGCTTTGCCTGGGGGCAGGATTATAGCTATCAGCCCAGCTATACTCCCAATGCAGTGAGGTCCAACCCTAGCTCTGCCAGAGGCCCTACCCAGAGCAGGACCAGCAGTGGCATCTCCACCACCCCTCAACGCTTTGCCCCGACCATCATCCACAACATCCCAGAATGGTACGGTGGATCTCCAATCCAACGGCTTAAAGACCCTGCTCAGTAGGAGTAGTGCCTCCTCCCCTAGCCACTCCAAACCCAGCTCCTCATGTCAGCAAACCACACTGCACTTGCCAAGTAGGAAGGCCCCAGCACTACCTACATCTGAGTCCAGAGCTTTAGTAGACTAGGGGAGCCCAGAACACGACAAAGTGGGATCGGTAGCCACCAGCTGGTTTTCTCCATATTTAATGCCACTTAGGCTGTGTTTAGGTTTACACAGGCAGCTTATTGATCTTCTTGCAGCTCGGCTCTTGGGCAAAAGATCAGAATTGGGCTGCTTGTGTAAATGCATCCTTGGCACCTCCGATGTCTTTGCGTTCATGTATGCTTATTATAATCTGTTTGTCTTCTAGGAGCTAAGACATGGACTTGATGCCAGGATTCTCTACTTAAATGGTTTTAAATAAAATTGACTAATACATTCTAGTCTTTCGTGTATCCATTTTTAATTGTTTGAGACCAATCCTTTGAAAGCATTCAAGACAATGTCAGTGTTGTGGTACTCGGGTTACTTGATCCAGCAGAAGCAATGTTTGTGCTCTGGCATTTGATAGGCTATTTTCCATCACTGGGACTGGACCTCTGCAATCAATGAGCCTGAAGCAGAGTTTTGGGCCTGATGCCCTTGTTAATATTAATGGTGGCTCTAATGCACTCTGGACTTAAAACCCTCCTAAAAGTTTTCAGACTATGTGAAGTATTTCATTGACTGCTAACCAGCCTGGGTTCAGATTGTATTCCAAGTCTTCATGTGTGCCTGGCTCAGTGGAACCAATAAAATATTTCCAAAAGTACAAACCCGTATCCTGGCATTCCAGGCTCAAGCGACCGCTGAAAGGTTTTTAAATACAATTTGATCCCAGGTCTGACTAGTTAGCGACGGAGTAAAGATTCAGAATAGGTTCCCTTTCTTACATTTGATGTTATATTGTTGACACATTTGCACTGAGGCGTATGACTGGAGCCAGGAAGGGCACATCAGTCTGTCACAGTAAAATAAACAGCGAGAGCGAGCAACACCTCGCATGCATTGACCATCCTCAAATCAAAGATGCTATTTCCTGCCAGAGGAAGTGGAGGCACAGATCATTTTTTAAGGAGCGGTTTCCTTTCCTCTCTTTTTCCATCACGCCTGGCAACATTCATACTAAAGAAAGAAAATAGAGAATTAACATTCATGCGGAAGAAATGGTCAGAAATATAAAAGAGAAATAAGTATTTCATTGGCATCAGCAGAAACTATCATAATGACAGGACATTTAGACGGAGGGTAGATTTGCAGGAAGAGGAGAAAGGTGTCATAAATCATACTAAAAATGAGTTATATTAATCAACAGAGGATGGAGGTGACTTCTGTTCTCTCTAACGGGAGACAACACTCTTCTCTGTCCGTCAGGCCATTCAACAATCTGCTTCATCCATGATGTTTCATCATAATAAGCATACAACGTACATCTTGCTCTCTCTTTCCATCTCTCTCTCTCACTTTCAATTCAATTGGATTTATTGGCATGGTAAACATACAGTGCCATCGGAAAGTATTCAGACCCCTTGACTTTTTCCACATCTTATTCTAAAATTGAGTAAAAACACAATACCCCATAATGACAAAGCAAAAACAGGTTTTTAGAATTTTTTTAAAACGGAAAGTATTCAGACCCTTTCCTCAGTACTTTGTTGAAGCACCTTTGGCAGCAATTACAGCCTTGAGTCTTCTTGGGTATGACGTTACAAGCTTGGCACACCTGTATTTAGGGAATTTCTCGCATTCTTCTCTGCAGATCCTCTCAAGCTCTGTCAGGTTGGATGGGGAGCGTTGCTGCACAACTATTTTCATGTCTCTCCAGAGATGTTCGATCGGGTTCAAGTCCGGGCTCTGGCTGGGCCACTCAAGGACATTCAGAGTCTTGTCCCGAAGCCACTCCTGCGGTGTCTTGGCTGTGTGCTTAGGGTCATTGTCCTGTTGGAAGGTAAACCTTCGCCCCAGTCTGAGGTCCTGAGAGCTCTGGAGCAGGTTTTCATCAAGGATCTCTTTGTACTTTGCTCCGTTCATCTTTCCCTCGATCCTGACTAGTCTCCCAGTCCCTGCCGCTGAAAAACATCCCCACAGCATGATGCTGCCACCACCATGCTTCACCGTAGGGATGATGCCAGGTTTCCTACAGACGTGACACTTGGCATTCAGGCCAAAGAGTTCAATCTTGGTTTCATCAGACCAGAGAATCTTGTTTCTCATAGTCTGAGAGTCTTTAGGTGCCTTTTGGCAAACTCCAAGCAGGCTGTCATGTGCCTTTTACTGAGGAGTGGCTTCCGCCTGGCCACTCTACCATAAAGGCCTGATTGGTGGAGTGCTGCAGAGATGTTTGTCCTTCTGGAAGGTTCTCCCATCTCCACAGAGGAACTCTGGAGCTCTGTCAGAGTGACCATTGGGTTCTTGGTCACCTCCATGACCAAGGCCCTTCTCCCCGATTGCTCAGTTTGGCCGGGCGGCCAGCTCTAGGAAGAGTCTTGGTGGTTCCAAACTTCTTCCATTTAAGAATGATGGAGGCCACTGTGTTCTTGGGGACCTTCAATGCTGCAGACATTTTTTGGTACCCTTCCCCAGATCTGTGCCTCGACACAATCCTGTCTCGGAGCTCTACGGACAATTCCTTCGACCTCATGGCTTGGTTTTTGCTCTGACATGCACTGTCAACTGTGGGACCTCAATTTTGTGTCTCATAGCAAAGGGTCTGAATACTTATGTAAATAAGGTATTTCTGTTTTTTGGGTGAAGAAATTAAGGTAATAGTAACCTGAGATATAACAAGCTTAAGACTCCTCCCCCTGCTGGTGAGAGGTCAAGCTACCTATAGAGAGCCACGCCTACCGCAGTGACCACGCTGATCACAGATTCATCATCAGAAATGACAAGTGAAGCAGAGCCCTGTCCAAGTCCATCCCAGAGTTCTAGCGTTACACAAGCATTGTTTTTTTAGCCACGATAACATTTACTACAACAAATATTAGCTAGCAATGTTAAATCTAGATTTTGTTTCAACCACAATAACAATCATTTTACATATACATTTTCATAATTTTATTTGTGCATTTAAAAGGTCCCGATTGACTCAGTAAACTACACATACTGGTAAATTGATATCTATAATAATTTCACAAGACAGATATGTGCTGTGTGAGGAAATGAGAGGCCATCGCAAATCAAGAGTAAAGTACCTCATTGTTACCCAGAAATGATTTGATTTGGAGATAAAAACTGCTGCATTGGACCTTTAATGAGAGGGAAGGGGACTTGATCCCTGATGTGTTGAGATGACTGCTGTTTCCAGATGAATTTATTGTATTGTCTTTGGCCCTGTGTCCTCACAACTCAATACCAGATACCAGGCCATTGATGCATGAATTAGATATAAAGTGGGCTAGGAGTTTCGAATGTCTCTTTCTTTCCTTCCTTTAAAAACCGGTCAAGACCATGATATTACTCACAGAGAACACAGTCATTTAGCCATATATTACACAGTCACAGCCATACATACAGTGCCTTCAGAAAGTATTCATACCCCTTGACCGATTCCACATTTTGTTGTGTTACAGCCTGAATTCAAAATGGATTCAATTGATTGATTTTCTCACCCATCTACACATACTACCCCATAATAACAATGTGAAAACATGTTTTTAGAAATGTTTGCAAGTTTATAAAAAATGTAATACAGAAATATCTTCTTTACACATGTATTCACACCCCTGAGTCAATACTTTGGAGAAGCACCTTTGGCAGTGATTACAATTGTGCGTCTTTCTGGGTAAGTCTCTAAGAGCTTTCCACACCTGGATTGTGCAACATTTGCACATTATTCTTTTCAGAATTCTTCAAGCTCTGTCAAATTGGTTGTTGATCATTACTAGACAACCATTATCAGGTCTTGCCATAGATTTTCAAGCAGATTTAAGTCAAAACTGTAACTCTGCCACTCAGGAACATTCACTGTCTTCTTGGTAAGCAACTCCGGTGTAGATTTGGCCTTGTGTTTTAGGTTATTGTCCTGATGAAAGATAAATTCATCTCCCAGTCTCTGGTGGAAAGCAGATTGAACCAGGTTTTCCTCTAGGATTTTGCCTATGCTTAGCTCCATTCCGTTTCTTTTTTATCCTGAAAAACTCCCCAGTCCTTAACGATTACAAGCATACCCATAACCAATGTTCCCTCTAATTTTTTCTGGCACTGTACACATTTCAGGTCTGCTGAGTGCAAACTTGAACATTGGGAAAATTCTGTGCAACTTCCAACGCGCGTTTACTGTGAACACTGAGGCTGGACCCGCTTTAAATTACAGTTTTAACAGTGGCCATGTAAGCTACTGTGGCTATTTGATCATAATGTAAGCCTACCAGAGTTGTAGGCCTACATTAAAAACAATGGAGAAAATGCATCCCATAACATTTTAACATGGAAATAGCTGTTCTAACATTCAGCCTACAGTAGCAGTCAATGTGTGGTGTTCAATGTAGGCCTACATTCCATGGGACTTTTGAAAATAAAACATGCAGGGCTTGACATTAACCTGTTTATCCACTTGTCCTTCAGACAAGGAGGTGACTGAAAATGCTGTTGTGTTGTTTGATGCAAGAAACCACTTTACAAAATAAAATTCATTATTATTCTCATACCATTATTGCATATAATTAAATGATGCTACCCTCTGCCTATTGGCTACTTAGCTTATTCAAGCCAGTCTCAAAATACAACAATGCCTCTTTAAGACAAAAGAAAAGCTCTTTACCTGACTCGCATTTCAAAGCTGTCTAGAATTTTTTTTTTTTTTTTTTTTTTCATTTAGCAGACGCTCTTATCCAGAGCGACTTACATGAGCAATTAGGGTTAAGTGCCTTGCTCATGGGCACGTCGACAGATTTTTCACCTAGTTGGCTCGGGGATTAGAACCAGCGACCTTTCGGTTACTGGCACAACGCTCTTAACCACTAAGCTACCTGCCGAAATGTACACATTTTGTGCTCTTGTAGGAAGCAATCACTCCCCGTTTGCTGACTACAAATGATCTATAACTGGGCCAATAACTCACTAACTAGCAAAGGATATGAACAAAATGTGCACGTGGCTACATGCAGCTCTCGCTTTGATCTCAAAACAAGCGCATCTACTCATGACCGCTCATGCTGTAAACACAGTTCAGTTCAAAGTAAATGGCACAGATCCATATATAGCAATGGTCTATTTCCATATAGGCCTACTGCAGCTCTGATTGTTTATGCCACACCGGTCTGTGTAGAGAATGGGCTGAGTCATGCCTGTCAATGCAATAGAATCCTACTCCAATACGTTCTGCCTAAAACAAAATCTCTTGCATAGTTAGTTTTGTTTCGGTATGTTGCATTGAAAGAGGCCAATATTGCGTTGATTCGATCACAATTGCCACAGTAAATGGAAATGTTGATAGTGTTAACAGGGAAAATAGAACAGGGGTCACTAACCTTTTCTGAGTAATTTTCACTTTCTGAGTCAAAATGCAAGCCAAGATCTACTGCTCAGATTTTTTTAAAAATTTTATTGCTCTCTGGGCCCGCCAGCAATGTAGAGTTTGGACACATTAAATGGTTCAAATTGGCAACAGTTCGCCTACCCGGCGAGCAGGGCAGCTGAATCAGGTGCACCTTCCGCCAACAGCCCAAGACAAATACAATAAAATAGGAACACAAGGCTTTATCGTTGGGTTTTTTACAGAAATGTTTGCCGATCAACTAGGCATGCCTTGGAGATCCACAAGTCGATCGACCGGTTGGCGACCACATTTTTACATTGACATTTTAGTCATTTATTATTATTATTATTTATTTTTTTCATACTGGCCCCCCGTTGGAAACGAACCCACAACCCTGGCGTTGCAAACACCATGCTCTACCAACTGAGCTACATCCCTGCCGGCCATTCCCTCCCCTACCCTGGACGACGCTGGGCCAATTGTGCGCCGCCTCATGGGTCTCCTGGTCACGGCCGGCTACGACAGAGCCTGGATTCGAACCAGGATCTCTAGTGGCACAGCTAGCACTGCGATGCAGTGCCTTAGACCACAACTCTCTAGACCACTGCTCTAGAAAGTTAAGTGAAGTTCAAATGCTTCTCTCTGTGGGCTGATATTTCTGCACAGCAGTCCCTGGGATCTGCTCGGCAGTCTAGGGGCTACTGCGCACACGCAGTTTAGAGGGACCATTGTCCATAAAATACATACATTTTAGTCATTTAGCAGACGCTCTTATCCAGAGCGACTTACAGACATGATGCAGCCACCACTATGCTTGAAAATATGGAGAGTGGTGCCCCAAACATAACACGTTGTATTCAGGACAAAAAGTTAATTGCTTTGCCACATTTTTTTGCAGTATTACTTTAGTGCCTTGTTGCAAACAGGATGCAAGTTTAGAAAAAAAAGATTCTGTACAGGCTTCCTTCTTTTCACTCTGTCATTTAGGTTAGTATTATGGAGTAATAACTACAATCTTGTTGATCCATCCTCAGTTTTCTCCTGTCACAGCCATTAAACACTGTAACTGTTTTAAAGTCACCATTGGCCTCATGGTGAATTCCCTGAGCTGTTTCATTCCTCTCCTGCAACTGATTTAGGAAGGACACCTGTATTGTTGTAGTGACTGGGTGTATTGATACACTATCCAAAGTGTAATTAATAACTTCACCATGCTCAAAGGGATATTTCATGTCTGTTTTTTTTACCTATATACCAATAGGTGCCCTTCTTTGCGAGGCATTGGAAAACCTCCCTGGTCTTTGTGGTTGAATCACTGTCCATGTAACTTATTATGTGACTTGTTAATTACATTTTTTACTCCTGAACTCATTTAGGCTTGCCATAACAAAGGGGTTAGGGTTTCAGCTTTTCATTTTTTATTAATTTGTAAACATTTCCACTTTGACATTATGGGGTATTGTATGTAGGCCAGCGAGAAAGAAATCTCAATTTAATCCATTTTCAATTCAGGCTGTGTGAATACTTTCTGAAGGTACATTGTCTGTGCTCCAAGAGGACCAATGGCAGGAGTTTTTCCTCTAGATGATGAAATGTATAATGGCTTAGCGCTGGAATGCTCAAATCAATTGATTGTGTTTTAGCTCCAAACGACCAATTAATCTTCAGACTGTGTGTCAAGATCGTCGTTAGATGAAGCGGACCAAGGCGCAGCGTGATAAGCGTACATACTTTATTTAGTGTACACGACACGAACCAAAACAATAAACAAAACGATACGTGAAGTCCTAGGTTAATAACACAAAACCTTACGGAACAAGATCCCACAAAATAACAGTGCCAAACAGGCTGCCTAAGTATTGCCCCCAATCAGAGACAACAAGCTACAGCTGCCTCTGATTGGGAACCACCCTGGCCAACATAAATATATACACGAACTAGAACACAAACCTAGAAAACTAAACAATAGAAAATCCACACCCTGGCTCAACATTTAATAGTCCCCAGAGCCAGGGCGTGACAGTACCCCCCCCCCCCAAAGGCGCGGACTGCGACCGCGCCAACCAAACACAACAGGGGAGGGGCCGGGTGGGCCTTCCGCCTCGGAGGCGGATCCGGCTCCGGGCGTGACCACCACTCTATCCCTACCCCCCCGTTGCGCCCCTGGTCTGGTCCCGCTGGCCGGAGCTGGACTGGACACTGGTGGAGCGGATTGCTCTGGCTCCGGTGTGGAGCAGCTGACCGGTGCCGGACCAGGCACCGGTGGAACAGGCACGGACCGTGCCGGACTGACGACGCGCACCACTGGCTTGGTGTGGGGAGCAGGAACGGGCTGGACCGGGCTGGCGACGCGCACCATTGGCTTGGTGCAGGGAGCAGGAACGGGCCGGATCGGGCTGACGACGCGCACCACTGGCTTGGTGCGGGGAGCAGGAACGGGCCGGACCGGGCTGACGACGCGCACCATTGGCTTGGTGCGGGGAGCAGGAACGGGCCTGACCGTACTGGGAACACACACCACTGGCCTTGTGCGGGAATCAGGAACGGGCCGGACCGGACTGGTGACACACACCACTTGCTTGGTGCGAGGAGCGGGACTGGGTTTCCTCATTAACCTCCGCTCCCTCTGCTGCCTAACCAGTTCCTCTCGCCGTGCCTCCACACTCTCCTTCTCCCTCGTGACCAGTGGCCCCCGTAACCTGGCAGCCTCCTCTGCTAACCTGCTGAACCGCTCTATCGCGGCCTCCCGCTGCCTCGTCGTCCACGGCGTGAGCCCCCCCCTAAACATTTTTTGGGCTTGTCTCTCCCCCGTGAACATGGCCTCCATGGCTCTCGCCAGACTCTCACTCTTCTCCTCCCAAGTCCATCCTCTCTCCTCTTCACACTGCTTGATCCAGTCGTGGTGGGATCTTCTGTCAAGATCGTCGTTAGATGAAGCGGACCAAGGCGCAGCGTGATAGGCGGACATACTTTGATTAGTGTACACGACACGAACCAAAACAATAAACAAAACGATACGTGAAGTCCTAGGTTAATAACACAAAACCTTACGGAACAAGATCCCACAAAATAACAGTGCCAAACAGGCTGCCTAAGTATGGTCCCCAATCAGAGACAACAAGCTACAGCTGCCTCTGATTGGGAACCACCCTGGCCAACATAGATATACACGAACTAGAACACAAACCTAGAAAACTAAACAATAGAAAATCCACACCCTGGCTCAACATTTAATAGTCCCCAGAGCCAGGGCGTGACACTGTGTTCCTGCTTCCTGGAAAATGCCCTATTTGAAAAGAGAAACCATATTTCTTAGGGAGAACAAACCCAACCAATCCTCCACCTTCACCATATTGCCTTTATTTTCAACCCTTCCACAGCAACACAATAGAAAGGCCTTGATCAGATCAAATGACACCAGACTTGACGGTCACGGTATGTAGGACAGAAAGCATAAAGCCTGGTATGAATGGCAGATCCTCTAATCTGTAAGGTAACTGGCAGAGATGAAGAGAGACGTATGGCCGTGTGTGCGTGCTTCTGTCCGTGCTTGTGTGTGTGGAGAGTTAGGAGGACAGAGAAGGAAAAACAGAGTGTCTAATTAATCTCATCCCCTCTAAACAACCGAAGCTACAACAGAACATAACTTCTTACAAGCCACATGGACAGACAGACAAAGGGGCCGTCACACAAATACACACACATGCTTGCACACACGCACGAGCACACACACACACACACACACTCACACTCACACGGACGGACGGACGGACGGACGGACACACACACACACACACACACACACACTCAGCTGGGAGAGGGCTATGCCCACAACAGAGCCTGAAGCTGGAAGGATTTATAAGAGTCTGCAGAAATATTCCACAACTGGTGGTGCATTTACAGTTGTTGTCACTTCTCAGATCAATGGTGGTCTGTTTGTGAAGACTTCAGAGGGAAGCCACATTAGTGTGGTTTCAGTATTTTACTTGACTCTTTCTCTCTCTTTCAAATGACTGTTTTTGTTTTTACCAAATGCCTTTGTTTCTAATTCTCTGAGAGCTCAATCTCCTAGTCGAACAATCTGTAGTGGATGGAAGTCTTGTGATACAAGATTGTATTATTTTTAGGTAGATAGAGACTATTATGATGAAATGTACCACACCATAAAAAAACCAACACATCCAGCCCCTTCTTTGGAGAGAGGAGACCTGAATGCTTCAGAAACGCCTAGAGCTTGTGTGTGTGCGTGCCTGTGTGTGCGCATAAGGCTTTGTTTACACAGCCACCCATAGAACCCAAATCTGATTCTCTTTCTATATCCAATATTTTTTTCCGACTGTCCACACTTGGTTTTACATGTGACCAATATCAGATTTGCGCATTAACTAACACTGATGTGCCTCCCGAGTGGCGCAGCGGTCTAAGGCACTGCATCGCAGTGCTTGAGGAATCACTACAGATCCAGGTTCGATCCCGGGCTGTGTCGCAGCCGGCTGCGACCGGGAGACCCATGAGGCGGCACACAATTGGCCCAGCGTCGTCCGGGTTAGGGGAGGGTTTGGCCAGCCGGGATGTCCTTGTCCCATCGCGCTCTAGCGACGCATGTGGTGGGCCGGGCGCATACGTACTGACACGGTCGCCAGTTGTACAGTGTTTCCTCTGACACATTGGTGCGGCTGGCTTCCGGGTTTTTTGTTGTTGCTGTTTACACATTAGAGAAAATATCAGATAGGTGTCAGATATACAAATAATTGGCAAAAGATCTGAATTGTTCTGCCTGTTTGAACGCAGCCTTTGTGTGTGCCGATACAGCCGGCCCTTCTGAAAGTGATGAATGGGAGGCCGCTCTGCTTTAATGGGTGGATTGCTTCAGCTGTACCAACTGCTCTCCCACCTCTCCCTGCTCTCCCACCTCTCCTTGCTCTCCCACCCAATAGATGGGTCAAACCCTCTGTGGTTCTCTAGCTGTCTCAGGACTGACATGCTGGACAGGAGACACTAGCCTGCATGGTCCCAGATCTGTTTGTATGTATAGCCAACTCCTATTGTTGTTGCACCAGGCTATAGAGATCCAGATACGGCTGGGTAAATATGATATGTCCATGGAGAGTTGGTTAAATGGGTAGAGGGGAGGAGTAGAGCCTGCTCTTCAATTTCAATCAGTTGGTGGAATTATGGCTGTGGACATACTGTGATATATACGAAGGCCACCAAATGTGAAGGAAGGGAATCTTACAGTAACATATTGTATGTTATTGGTATGCTGATTCTAACTGATTGTGGTTCACTTGAGGTGCTGGTCATGTAAGCTACAATGGTGTCAGACTTGGGATAATGATTGTTGCTTTGAAACCAGTTGTGGTTTGATCTTCATAATGGCCCTGGAGGGGATGGCTGCTGTTTTACAGGCTCCTAACCAATTGTGCTATTTTGTTCGTTTGTAGCTTATTTTTTAACTTATTGTGTACATAATGTTGCTGCTACCGTCTCTTATGACCGAAAATAACTTCTGGACATCAGAACAGCGATTACTCACATCGCACTGGACAAATATTTTTTCTTTAACGAGTCCGGCGCAAAGGATATACTGCTTTCTCGGGAACGGGCCCAAATCCCCGTCATTTGCGTGAAGAAAATATGGAGAAAAAGGGGGCGGAGTTCTGAGAACTCGTAGGTGAGTGAGTAAACTTCCACTACCATCCATACTGTTGGCCAACGTGCAATCATTGGAAAACAAAATGGATGATCTACGATCAAGAATATCCTACCAACGTGACATTAAAAACTGTAATATCTTATGTTTCACTGAGTCATGGCTGAACGATCACACGGATAATATAGAGCTGGTGGGATTTTCCATGCATCGGCAGGACAGAGAAGCTACGTCTGGTAAGAAGAGGGGCAGGGTGTGTGTCTATTTGTCAATAACAGCTGGTGCGCGATGTCTAATATTAAAGAAGTCTCGAGGTATTGCTCGCCTGAGGTAGAGTACTTTATGATAAGCTGTAGACCACACTATCTACCAAGAGAGTTCTCATCTATATTATTCGTAGCTGTCTATTTACCACCACAAATCGATGCTGGCACTAAGACTGCACTCAACGAGCTGTATAAGGCCATAAGCAAACAAGAAGATGCTCATCCAGAAGCGGCGCTCCTAGTGGCCGGGGACTTAATTTTTTTTTGTTGTTGTTGACATTTTAGTCATTTAGCAGACACTCTTATCCAGAGCGACTTACAATTAGTGAGTGCATAAATTTTTCATACTGGCCCCCCGTGGGAAACGAACCCACAACCCTTGCTTTGCAAGCGCCATGCTCTCCCAACTGAGCTACAGGAGGGCCAATAATGCAGGCAAACTTTAATCCGTTTTACCTCATTTCTACCAGCATGTCACATGTGCAACCAGAGGAAAAAAAACTCTAGACCACCTTTACTCCACAAACAGAGACGCATACAAAACTCTCCCTTGCCCTCCATTTGGCAAATCTGACCATAATTCTATCCCCCTGATTCCTGCTTACAAGCAAAAACTAAAGCAGGAAGTACCAGTGACTCGCTCAATACGGAAGTGGTCAGATGACGCGGATGCTACACTACAGAACTGTTTTTCTAGCACAGACTGGAATATGTTCCGGGATTCATCCAATGGCATTGAGGAGTATACAACCTCAGTCATATCCCAACCAGAAGCAATGGATTACAGGCAACATCTGCATCGAGCTAAAGGCTAGAGCTGCCGCTTTCAAGGACCGGGACACTAATCTGGACGCTTATAAGAAATCCCGCTACGCCCTCAGACGAACCATCAAACAGGCAAAGCATCAATACAGGATTAAGATTGAATCCTACTCCACCGCCTCTGACGCTCGTCGGATGTGGCAGGGCTTGAAAACGATTACGTACTACAAAGGGAAACTCAGCTCAGCTCAAATCAAATCAAATGTATTGGTCACATACACATGGTTAGCAGATGTTATTGCGAGTGTAGCGAAAAGCTTGTGCTTCTAGTTCCGACAGTGCAGCAATATCTAGCAAGTAAAATCTAACAGTTCCACAACAAAAACCTAATACACACAGATCTAAGTAAAGGAATGGAATAAGAATATATAAATATATGGATGAGCAATGTCATTATCAGAGTGGCATAGTCTAAGATGTAATTGATAGTATAGAATACAGAATATACATATGAGATGGGTAATGCAAGATATCTAAACATAATTAAAGTGGCATTATTAAAGTGACTAGTGTTCCATTTATTAAAGTGGCCAGTGATTTTCAAGTCTGTATGTAGGCAGCAGCCTCTCTGTGCTAGTGATGGCTGTTTAACAGTCTGATGGCCTTGAGATAGAAGCTGTTTTTCAGTTTCTCGGTCCCAGCTTTGATGCACCTGTACCTGACCTCGCCTTCCAGATGATAGCGGGTGAACAGGCAGTGGCTCGGGTGGTACTCCTTGTTCACTCATGACTGCATGGCCAGGCACAACTCCAACACCATCATTAAGTTTGCCGATGACACAACAGTGGTAGGCCTGATCACCGACAACGACGAGACAGCCTATATGGAGGAGGTCAGAGACCTGGCCGTGTGGTGCCAGGACAACAACCTCTTCCTCAACGTGATCAAGACAAAGGAGATGATTGTGGACTACAGGAAAAAGAAGAGGACCGAGCACGCCCCCATTCTCATCGACGGGGCTGTAGTGGAGTAGGTTGAGAGCTTCAAGTTCCTTGGTGTCCACATCACCAAAAAACTAACATGGTCCAAGCACACCAAGACAGTCGTGAAGAGGGCACGACAAAACCTATTCCCCCTAAGGAGACTGAAAAGATTTGGCATGGGTCCTCAGATCCTCAAAAGGTTCTACAGCTGCATCATCGAGAGCATCCTGACTGGTTGCATCACTGCCTGGTATGGCAACTGCTCGGCCTCCGACCGCAAGGGACTACAGAGGGTAGTGCGTACGGCCCAGTACATCACTGGGGCCAAGCTTCCTGCCATCCAGGACCTCTATACCAGGCAGTGTCAGAGGAAGGCGCTAAAAATTGTCAAAGACTCCAGCCACCCTAGTAATAGACTGTTCTCTCTGCTACCGCACGGCAAGCGGTACCCGGACGCCAAGTCTAGGTCCAAGAGACTTCTAAACAGCTTCTATCCCCAAGCCATAAGACTCCTGAACATCTAATCAAATGGCTACCCAGACTATTTGCATTGCCCCCCCCCCCCCCCCCCCCCCCCCCCGCCCCCCCCCCCGGAGCATTTCAAGGTCCTGGAGTGGCCTAGCCAGTCCCCAGATCTCAACCCCATAGAAAATCTTTGGAGGGAGTTGAAAGTCTGTGTTGCCCAGTGACAGCCCCAAAACATCACTGCTCTAGAGGAGATCTGCATGGAGGAATGGGCCAAAATACCAGCAACAGTGTGTGAAAACCTTGTGAAGACTTACAGAAAACGTTTGACCTGTGTCATTGCCAACAAAGGGTATATAACAAAGTATTGAGAAACTTTTGTTATTGACCAAATACTTATTTTCCACCATAATTCGCAAATAAATTCATAAAAAATCCTACAATGTGATTTTCTGGATTTTTTTCCTCATTTTGTCTGTCATAGTTGACGTGTACCTATGATGAAAATTACAGGCCTCTCTCATCTTTTTAAGTGGGAGAACTTGCACAATTGGTGGCTGACTAAATACTTTTTTCCCCCACTGTATCTATGTATAGTCACTTTAATAACTCTACCTACATGTACATATTACCTCAATTACCTCGACTAACCGGTGCCCCTGCACATTGACTCGGTACCGGTACCGCCTGTATATAGCCTCGCTATTGTTATTTTTACTGCTGCTCTTTAATTATTTGTTACTTTTATTTCGTATTATTTTATATTGTATTTTGTTGTGTGATTTTTTGGGGTATTCTTTCTTAAAACTGCATTGTTGGTTAAGGGCTTGTAAGTAAGCATTTCAATGTAAGGTCTACCCCTGTTGTATTTGGCACATTGATTTTAGTTTTCCATGATGATCTTTTTGGCCTTCCTGTGACATTGGGTGCTGTAGTTGTCCTGGAGGGCAGGTAGTTTGCCCCCAGTGATGCGTTGTGCAGACGCACCACCCTCTGGAGAGCCCTGCGGTTGTGAGCGGTGCAGTTGTGGCGCATGTGACAAATAAAGTTTGATTTGATTTGATTTGTTCCACTTCTGGGCAAAGTCAGAGGCCAGAGGCTACAGATCCTTCACAGTGTGTCACAGAGGAACCACCATGGAGAAGAGAGAGAGAGAGACAGAGAGGAACCACCATGGAGAAGAGAGAGAGAGAGACAGAGAGGAACCACCATGGAGAAGAGAGAGAGAGAGACAGAGCGACAGAGACAGAGAGAGGTGAGAGAGAGACAGAGAGAGGAAGAGGGAGAAAGAGAGAGCGAGAGGAAGAGAGCGAGAGAGACGCTTAGAGAGAATGGAAGAAAGGATGAAGAAAGAAAGGGAGATAGGAGGGAGGAAGAGAGAAAGAAAGAGAGAGAAAGACAAAGAAAGTTGCTCCTCCTTCTCCAGAGCTCTGTCTGTCTGTCTGTCTGTTTGCCATACCATAGTGTGGATGCCACTTTGTCTTTGCCGTCATGCCGCTGACTGTTGTGGTCTTTTTTTTTACATGTTCAATTTCTCACAGATGTGGGATTCACTTTTAAGCCATATTTTCTATCATGGTGATTAAACCTAGTTAATGGCGCCAATATGTTCCCCAACAGAAAGGACTCATATAAATAGCTAATTGCCTGAGAGGAAGGTTTTCAAAAGTAACTTAGAAACATAAAATTAATTTGTTCCCTTCTTTCTCTTTATTTAGTAGCCAAACCACATAGCAGAGATTAGTGAAAATAATAAAATATGAATGAATGAAAGTTGCCTCTTCAAAAACTGCCCAGTGGTCTTGCAAAACTTTTGTATCATTCAAGTCGTTAAAAAACCCCAGCTTCTTGCTGGAATCGGAAAAGAAGGAATGAAAATCCAATTATAAACCAGGGATTTTCTCTGTCAAACAGGAACTGCCCATGTGGGAGAGAGACATGGCAGTATTTGATTGCCACATTCTAGAAGAGACAGTGGTGTCTTTGTGGCAATCATCTCTATGCGGGGGATGTAAACATGATTTTTCATCATCATACAACACAAAACAACAACAACAATTAATTGGTTTAATTTGTCTAGTGGTTTTAACTAGCTAGCCTGTGTTCCTCTGGTGAAGAGGATGCCATGGAGAGAGACAGGGCCAGTTTATATTAAATATATTTATCTTTCTTTCTCTCTCCATGTCTTTCTCTTCTCTCTCTCTCTCTAGCTATCTAACACTCTCTCTGCTCTTCCTTCCCTGCTGTGACAACATTGCAGCCCAACCTATTGAAAACTGACACCATAGATTTTTCAAGACAGCAGTTGTGGCCAGAGCCAGAACTCATAAGTATGTTAATCGAACCCAGTCACAGTTCCACCCAATAATAACCTGAAGAGCAAGTAATGACCAACAGTCACCAATCTCTGTCTGTTTTAGTTCCAAATTGCACCCTATTCTCTTTATAGTGCACTACAAAATGAAATCTCATGCTTTGCTCTAGTCGTGACACATTGTTTAAAGGCAGAAGGAAATAGGCCTACTTCTCATGTATTTCCGTCCCAGTGGCAATTATTAAGAATGATGACACTTCACTGATAATGGCTGCTGTATCAGATTGCTACTTAGACTGTGCCCAAAATGGCACCCTATTCCCTATATAGTGCACTTCTGTCCCTCATCAAATGTAGTGCACTATATAGGGAATAGGCGTCAAAAGTACTGTACTATAGGGAATAGGGTGCCACTTCAGATGCACCCTAGTCATGATGGGGGGAGGAGCTAGCTACTATCACGTCACAAGGCATCTTAGCATGGCAGGACAATGCACAGTTCACAGAACCTGCCATTAGCCTATTAGAGGCTGTCTTTGTTTTGTGTGATAATATCATTTGACAAAGGATAGGCCTTCGACCACACACACACGGACACTCACACTCTCTCTCTCTTCCTCTTCCTCCCCCTCTCTCGCCATCTCTCTTCCTATCTCTCTCTCTCTCTCTCTCTCTCGCAGCACTCCCTGCATCTGTTTGGCCATGGCCAGTAGAACATTGCAATTAGTAGTGGAGCTTTGCTCATAGTTAGGTCTTTCTCTGTGACACGTCCTACATCACGACGGCCACATAGGGATTGAGTCAGCTTTTGTGCAGGAGGATAATGAGGAACAATACTGAGATGAGGGCCGGTTGAGTCAGAGAGTAATGAGAGTGAAACTCTGTTCAATTCAACCACACCAGAGTAGAGCACCTTCCTGTTTTATGAAGTTATTGTGTCTGTTAGAAATGGTACCCTAATCCCTACATAGTGCACTACTTTTGACCAGGGCTATGGAGAATAGGGTGCATTTCAGACCAAGCCATTGTATTTTGTTCTATTCTCTCTACCACCAGCAAACCACCGCAAAACCAAGCTGACACATAGGAATTTATTCAAGTATATATATAAAAAGGAAAACCTCATTCAAATATGCTTTTAGAATTTCAAGATTGGTTAAAAGGATTCTACACAATGTCTATACTTTCTATTTAACTAAAAAAAAATGCAATCAAAATGAAAACTTCAAATGGAGATATAAATAAGAAATGTGTTCATTGTTGCTTTGTTCTCCCTCTCTAGTTTTCACACACCAGACTAAACATTAACCTGGTACCAATTACCAAGTGGAGCTTTCTCACTGTGACGTTAGACATCATGACAGAAACATCACAGATCATGACAAAGAGCACATCTCAAAGAGAACCCCCTTCATATGTACGCCCAACACATCCCATTTAGGTCAACTATCACTTCACAAATTGGAAATAAACACTGCTTACAGTAGAGGAATTACATATAATTGAAGTGTATAAGAAATATTATAAACTGGGTGGTTTGAGCCCTGAATTCTGATTGGCTGAAAGCCATTGTATATCAGACCGTATACCACAAGTATGACAAAACATTTAGTTTTACTGCTCTAATTACGTTGGTAACCAGTTTATAATAGCAATAAGGCTCCTCGGGGGTTTGTGATATATGGCCAATATACCACGGTTAAGGGCTGTGTCTAGGCACTCAACGTTGCGTCGTGCGTAAGAACAGCCCTTAGCAGTAGTATATTGGCCATATACCACACCTCCTCTGGCCTTATTGCTTAAGTATATTTCTGTTGTAAGAAGGAAGGCAACAACAGTTCCTTAACTGCACTGGTTAATAAGAGCAGAGCAGGCCTCAGCCACTGAATGAAACTGCTGCTGCCTGCTCTGCTGCTGGCATTCCAGACTCATCTGTATCTTATCACTGAAAAGTCCCCTAAACAGAAAAAGCTGTAGCTCCACACAGGCTTTCCTTCCTTTAAAGAGAATGGCTGTTGTCTTCGAGGAGGAGGGATGGCTTTTGGCTCAGCCCCATGCACCCCCAGCCTCTGCTTCAGCCCCAGCCTCAGCCATATAGCTCCATCCTCAGCTCCAGGTCCAGCCCTATAGCCCCAGGCTCGTCCTGGTTCTCATCATCTTGACAATAAAACTAGAGAACTTAAAACAAAGCACATTTTCATGAAAGAGGGTCTGGAGATTTTCATTGCTGGATGACTGTGGCTGTGCAGTGTGAACTGAATGAACAGTCCTCCTTTTTCCCCTCATCTCATCTCTGTGGAGAGAGAAAGAGAGGGAGAGAGAGAGTTGATTTTAGGAAAGAGGAGAGGTTCTCCTCCCTTTGGAATGCTATGGAGACTAATCTGCTGGGATTCCATTCAGGCACCCTGGGGCAGAGGGACAGAATACCAAAGAACTGCTCCTCAGTCCTGGGGTGAGCTGGCCCTCAGAGCTCAATGAGAGATTGCCTGCGTCCCAATGGCACCATATTCCCTTTATAAGTGCACTACTTTTGACCAGGGCCCATACAGGAAATATGGTGCAATTTCAGACACAGCCATTGTGCCTAAGTTTCACAGGGGTTGATGTCACACAACCTGCATTTTATGAGCTGATTAATTTGCCGTTACGTGAGCTTGGTAGAGATAGTATATACATTTACAATATCTCTCCTCAAATAACAATATTAAAGTAAAGTGTGATGTATAAGAACAGTCTTCTGTTTTATTACTTCAGCTTAATGAATTACAGTGCCTTGCAAAAGTATTCATCCCCCTTAGCGTTTTTCCTATTTTGTTGCATTACAACCTGTAATTTAAATTGATTTTTATTTGGATTTCATGTAATGGACATACACAAAATAGTCCAAATTGGTGAAGTGAAATGAAAAAAATAACTTATTTCAAAAAAATTAAATAACGGAAAAGTGGTGCGTGCATATGTATTCACCCCCTTTGCTATGAAGCCCCTAAATAAGATCTGGTGCAACCAATTACCTTCAAAAGTCACATAATTAGTTAAGTCCATCTGTGTGCAATCTAAGTGTCACATGATCTCAGTATATATACACCTGTTCTGAAAGGCCCCAGAGTCTGCAACACCACTAAGCAAGGGGCACCACCAAGCAAGCGGCACCATGAAGACCAAGGAGCTCTCCAAACAGGCCAGGGACAAAGTTGTGGAGAAGTACAGATCAGGGTTGGGTTATAAAAAAATATCAGAAACATTGAACATCCCACGGAGCACCATTAAATCCATTATTAAAAAATGGAAAGAATATGGCACAACAAACCTGCCAAGAGAGGGCCGCCCACCAAAACTCACGGACCAGGCAAGGAGCTGCAAAGCTCCACAGCGGAGATTGGAGTATCTGTCCATAGGACCACTTTAAGCCGTATACTCCACAGAGCTGGGCTTTACAGAAGAGTGGCCAGAAAAAAGCCACTGCTTAAAGAAAAAAATAAGCAAACACGTTTGGTCTTCACCAAGAGGCATGTGGGAGACTCCCCAAACATATGGAAGAAGGTACTCTGGTCAGATGAGACAAAAATTGAGCTTTTTGGCCATCAAGGAAAACGCTATGTCTGGCGCAAACCCAACACCTCTCATCACCTCGAGAACACCATCCCCACAGTAAAGCATGGTGGTGGCAGCATCATGCTGTGGGGATGTTTTTCATCGGCATCGGCAGGGACTGGGAAACTGGTCAGAATTGAAGGAATGACGGATGGAGCTAAATACAGGGAAATTCTTGAAGGAAACCTGTTTCAGTCTTCCATAGAATTGAGACTGGGACGGAGGTTCACCTTCCAGCAGGACAATGACCCTAAGCATACTGCTAAAGCAACACTCGAGTGGTTTAAGGGGAAACATTTAAATGTCTTGGAATGACCTAGTCAAAGCCCAGACCTCAATCCAATTGAGAATCTTTGACTTAAAGATTGTACACCAGCGGAACCCATCCAACTTGAAGGAGCTGGAGGAGTTTTGCCTTGAAGAATGGGCAAAAATCCCAGTGGCTAGATGTGCCAAGCTTATAGAGACATACTCCAAGAGACTTGCAGCTGTAAATGCTGCAAAAGGTGGCTCTACAAAGTATTGACTTTGTGGGGGGGGGTGAATAGTTATGCACGCACAAGTTCTGTTTTTCTGTCTTATTTCTTGTTTGTTTCACCCCAAAAAATATTTTGCATCTTCAAAGTGGTAGGCATGTTGTGTAAATCAAATGGTACAAACCCCCCCAAAATCTATTTTATTTCCAGGTTGTAAGGCAACAAAATAGGAAAAATGCCAAGGGGGATGAATACTTTCGCAAGTCACTGTAAGTATATTCATCCATATCTTTTCTCAGTTCCAAGATTCAAAACATACATAAATGATATTGTCCAATTGTCGTTTCACTCCTTCACGTGATACTTCACTCTAGGACAGACAAAGAAGCACCTCTTTTAAGAGGGGAAAATCATTGTAGAAGAACAGTCAGTCAGTATAACAGTTCTCTTTCACAGTCCATGCCCATTTATTTGTTAGCCAGGGGTAATCCCTAGTCTCAGACAATGTGCGGACTAAAAGGGAGGACTGGTTGCGAAGGACTACAGATCAGACAGACAGTGAATGCTTTAATCATGGACATAGCTACTGGGAAAACAATAACAATGCTCAGTTATATACTTACTGTTATGTACAGTGTTTACATGATCTTCTCTACTTATAAATGCAATAGAAAGAAAGTCCAATGTTTTCAATTATGAAAGAAGGATCATGGAAGCCCCTTGAGTGTCCTGATATCATCAAATGTCTGCCGTGGTGGAGACCTGTGAGAGCCTGGGGTCGGAGTCGAGCTCGTAGCGGTATCCCTCCAACACCTCCGTGCACGCTTCCCGCATGTCATTGATCCTCTTCTTGATGCCCTGCCGGTTGAGGTAGAGGACCAAGAGGAAGACGAGTCCCACGAAGCCCAAGACGATCCCCAGGAACACGTAGGAAGTCTGGAGGGCCAGGTCCGCCCCCTCATTCACCCTGTGGCACCCTAGCGCCACCCTGTCCCCGCCCACGCCAGCCTGTCCAGCCACCCCAGCCGCCAGCCTCAGCAGAGAGATGTTCCTCATGTCTGGGGGGAAGGCACACACCAGGCCCTCTGCGTCCCCCACATGTCCGTGGGAGGAGTTGAGCCAGGCAGCGAAGGGCTCCATGCCACAGATACAGGTCCAGGGGTTCTCCCCTAGAAGGAGACTCGCCCCGGTAGGCAGCGAGTCCAGCTCAGCCAGGCCCTCCTCCTGGATGGTCCACAGAGCGTTGAGGGTCAGATCCAGCTGCTCCAGAGAGTCCAGCCCAGATAAGGTGCTGTTGTGGAGGGCCGCCAGGGAGTTGTTGGCCAGGATGAGCCTCCGCAGGCCACCCAGGTAGGAGAAGGCGTGAGAGGGCAGGTAGATCAGCCTGTTCCCTGACAGGTCCAGGGTCCGGAGCTCCCCCAGTGTGGACCAGCAAAGAGACGTAGCCAGGTCCATGACAGAGGAGTGGTTGTAGAGTGCTCGGCTGAGGTTGAGCTCCCTGAGGGTGTGGCCAGGGACAGTGAAGGCCTCTGGGTTGATGACAGCCAGCTGGTTGGAGCTCAGGTCCAGAGAACGGAGGGAACGCAGCCCGGAGAACGTCTGAGACTCTACCTCTGTTATCCTGCAAGGAGGGAGGGAAAGTGGGAGCAGAGGATGTATAGTCACTCATGGTCTATAATTACAGGAATAACACAATAGTAATCACATGGTTGATTCAAGATTACCCAACACAACAGGACACTACTCATCAAATGTTTCATGCTAAGAGGCATTCAAAAGTGTGAGAAAAAATATATAGACAAACTCTATGACGTGTTTGCTATAATAATACATTGATATTTCAAATCATGAGGAAAATATAAACTTGGGTCTACTAAAAGTAGTCTAAACTACAAAAAAAAAAATTTCGTTTGGCAATGTTTCTCTTACCTGTTGTTACTCAGTGACAGTGTCGTTAAATTGTCCAGCCCTTTGAACGATTCCGGTCCAATTCTGCTGATCTGATTTCCCGTTATAAACAGATTCCTCGTGTACCCTGGTATCCCGGACGGGACACTCCGCAAGTACTTGGAAACACACTTGACTGTGTGCGCGGCTTCTGAGCATTCGCAACGAAGAGGGCACGCGGATGCGCGCCCGGAGATCGAACAGAGCAGCACACAGAAAACCATCTGTAGAGCCAAATCCGGCATTTTAAAAAACAAATATGCTATGCGATACCAGAACAGTGATATAGTTTTTATACATTCAAAACAAAAACTCTCCTTTACAGAGCGACAGAGCGACACTCACGGAAATTGACTTGATTGCCATTTCAAACGAAGAACAAACTCGCCCCTCTTGCTTTCTTTTCTAAGCGCAACAAAAGTTATGCATATGCTTTAGGCTACAGAGCATTGACTGCGCACACTAGCTATATAGAAATATATGCATCCTACTGCCGATGAGAGTGAAACGTGGAGAGAGAGTCCTGTCGTACACTGGTCAGATTGTCCTCAGCATCTCCTTGACCCGTTCTGTTCTGTATTACAAGTCCTGGCTGGATGTTCAACTTCTTAGCATTTCTGAAGCCCACGTGTGACTGAGAGGCAGTGTCTGATTTCTATGACGGGGCTGTTTGATCCCTGCGGATGCAAGCGGGTCGAAGCTGCTCTCAAACAATGAAATTAAAGCACCATCGGGTCGTCGGCTACAATAAGCCAGGAGGGGCTTTCCAGCTTTCCACGCACCTTGTCCAGAGCCTTTCTGCCATCCCACTTTAACAAGAAGGTGCAATTGCTGCCCACAATTCTGGGGCGTTCCTGCATATGGGCATTCCCCTCCACTCATACAGGAGTAATACAGGCCTAGTGCACTAATTTGGTGGGGAAATAAAAACATTCAAAAAATACATATAGTTATATTAATTATTTTTAAATTGTGATTTATCAGGGGGTGCTGCAGCACCCCTACTTCCTGTGGCTATGTAGGTGTCTTTAATTCATTAATGCACAATCATGTTGGATGCCAGCCATGATAAAACCCCACAGAAGAAGGGGTGGGGGTGACAACAGTAGCTAGCTAGCCCCAGTAGACAGTGTCCTTCAACCCCACCTGATGGTCACTGTTTTCCTGCAGTTCTGTTAACAATGCCGAGGGCAGGTGTTCGGCAGGCGGGAGCGAAGGACACTCTGTGCTAGCTTAGCCAGCTTGTCCTAAGGAGGACTCCAGTACACAGCAGGCGGGAGGTGGGGCGATACCATGTGCTAGCTAGCAGACGAGCAAGCTAGCTAGCACGCGCTGTCGCTAACTATCAAGCTAGCTAGCACACGGTGTCGCTTACTATCAAGCTAGCTAGGACACGGTGTCGCTTACTATCAAGCTAGCTAGCACACAGTGTCGCTTACTATCAAGCTAGTTGGTTCAGTGTCTTCTTAGATTTAAAACATGGAGCTATTTTTGCAACCTATGACTTCAAATGATTAGTTTATTAGGCTATAGCTCACACAATCCTAATATTAGGTTATTATCGAATAATTATTAAATAAGTCATTATCTTCACGCTATTCGATAGACAGGTAGGCTAAAGATTCTACCCCTATGTTATAATAACTGGAAGCTCAAAATGGCCAGAATTAGGCATATACACTAAGATGATGAAGAACTGACACATTCCCAGATCCTTGTGGCATGACACTTGATTTGAACTATTGTGGGGGATTGAATAAGCACTCATGGGGTCCACATCAACAACGTTTAAAAGTTAAAATTCTTAATTAATTATATATTTTGAGCCATCAAGTTGAATACATCTCAATACTCGCCAAAGTCATTGACATTATAACAATGAAGAACACAGGCTATGTGTATAACTTTTTTATATTCCACAAGCGAAAAGTTAATGTATCCAAATCAATAAAGATGGATGCACATTCAAGAATTTGTAGATCAAAAGCTGTGCTACAGAAAATGCAGATAGAACGGTGTCAGGTAGACATGCCCTCCTCTCTCACTCTGTGATATTAGATCAACAATGCTTTTTAGAGGGAGGGGGAGCGGAGCCTCTAATGTCTGCCCACTCCTCCTCCCACAATGCTCTCTACAGAAAAAGAGAGAAAGAGCATCGAGGGTGTTTGCAGAATGATGACAAATGGCAATTGAATCCGAGGTTGTTCTTTTGATAGCCAAGTGTTAACTCTGAAAGATGCTACCAATGGTTGAAATTGAGCGTTTATTTTTGCAATTAGCCTTTTCTCCTTGACACAAGTTGGGCTAACTATAATTTTGAGCACATGTAGTAATACGCCTATGCTGTATGAGTAGACATAAGTAATATGATGTGATCTAATAGTAGCCTAATGTATGCACTATTTCTTCAGAAATGCTTCACAACAAATAGTTTACAATAATACATGTCTTTATTGGTATCATAGTTACATGTCATTTAAATACATTCATAGTTCACTCAGTCACTTACAGATTCGTTCATGGGAAAACGGAACTCCTAATATTCCGCAGCATAGTGACATTTCAAGGGATTAAAATAACAAAAGAAGGATATTGGTGTAAAGTTTAAAACTTTATATGATTATTGGCCTTCAGTCATAATAGCATCACAACTGTCTTTTGTTAGCAGACAATGTGTGAAACCACAAGTGTCCATCCATATTCCACCACCCAGCTCCTGGTTACAACCAGGGGGAAAGAACATCTAATATGAATTCAACTCCTCTGAAGAGTGTTACTGATTCTAGAATAGATTCTTGAACATAAAAGAATTTGAAAACAAAACAGTGAACTTAAAATAGGAGGGGTTCCATTGCACACAAAAACATGCATTCGTCTCCTCTGTTTTCCGTTAAAGGAAAGGAGCAAGGTTTCCGAATGGAATCAAGGCCACAATTTATATCCAATCTTGCTTCTAAATTTAAAAAAGACCAGTGCTTCAGTCAACCTCTAGAGTTATGAGAATGATAATCTATCATAGACATTGTCCAAGGATGCTAATACCCCCCAAAAAGGCCACCTAGCCTGGTCCCAGATCTGTCTGTTCTGGATAGACAACTACTATGGCCAATGGCATGCCAGCACAAATAGATCTGGGACCAGGCTAGATAGAGCCCATCTTCCAGAATTAAATCAATTCCACTTAAAGATGCACTCCAGGATCTTAAGCACAACAAATGAATAACATATAGTACAAATTGAATTTGTATCATATGACGTCATCCATTTCGTATATGTTACGTTTTTTTTAAAGGACGTAACATATCGTACAAAATGGATGATGTAGTACACAACTTGATGACGTAGTGCACAAAAAACTCTTGAGCACCATTTTCAAAACGACTGGCTAAAATTATACAAAAGTTCGAGAGTGCATCTTTAACTACAAGCCCCACTGTTTGTTCACATTAAGCAGAGCTATTCTCCTGCATCTCAGATGATGCTCATCACTCACCGACAATATCAGTCACCTTCTGCTGTTTAGTTTTAATCTACCTTTCTATTATATGGCACCTCCTACACTCATAGAAAAAAATAGCTATCTACTGTAGAACCTAAAAGTGTTCTTCAGCTGTCCCCATAAGATAACCCTTTGAAGAACCCTTTTTGGTTCCAGGTAGAATCCTGTTGGTAAAATGTAAATGTAAAATGTCCCAGGTAGAACCCCTTCGAGTTCCATGTAGGTCCCTTTCCACAGAGGGTTCTCCCTGGAACCAAAAAGGGTTCTCCTATGGGGACAGCTGAAGAACCCTTTTGGAACAATTTTTTCTAAGAGTGTAGACAATTCATATCAAGACTGGGAAACTGGGTCAACTGTGGATCATTTAAAGGTCTATTACAGTCTAGTGTATTATATACTGTACCTATACCATACATACAATCATGGACAATTTACATCATTTTAGAAAACCATTTGTGGTAATAAGTGGATATAAATGTATTGTTATTGGCAGTCATCTGCTATGATATGCAGTTATCAGCAATTCCCCAAAAAGCCACAGGATTCAAGAAAATAGTTTTATGTCCACAAAGACATGCAGCCAGCACATGCACAACCGCCCCTCATGCATCCACACACCCACCGCTTCCATTGACATACACACTCACTCATGCATTCAGGCACAAATTTGCTTAATTGCAGAACAGTGATGAGCTTTGATATAATATTGTATCCTATGGTATTGCATGTAGAAAAATAAAGATAATTAAGGAGGATAGTTAGTTCATTTACAATATAAATTAAAACAGGAAATTAAATATTTGAGATTATACAATCTTACTTAAGACAATTTCACTTGGTCTAATATTTACACATGAACATGAAAGGAAAAGAAAGATGAGAAAGAAGCCATAGTACCTCTAGGCATAGATACACCAAAGGAATGTAAAAACCCTGGAAAGAATTGGCATCTTGGCATAAAATCGCCAACAGCTACAGAAGTAGAGTAAAACTGCCTTGACTGTGAATGTCATGGAAAACAAAGAAGGATCTTTAAAAACCTCCTATACAAATATATCATTTTTTTGTACACACAATTTGGGGTTATTGCAGTAGTAGATCAACATCGATCACATTTGCTGGAATTTCAAAGAATGAAGTCCAACAAGAGAGAAAGAAGCAGGAATGTGAAAAGGGCTGCATGGAGATGCATTGACATTTCACAATGTCCTTCTAATCTCATCTGAGACAGCAGGAATGGCACTTTCTCTGGCACATGAGGAGAGGAGACTCCAGGATATTAAGCCAAAGACTTCTATGCTTTTCACACTGCCGTGCCAACCCGAACCAAGCTGTGCTGGCTCAGACGTTTTTATTTTCAGCACGGTTACACATTATGCTGGAGGTGTAACCAGGCCAGCTCAGTACATCGGTTCAGTCCAGCTCGGTAGTGCGACAAGGGTATGTGTGTGTTCAACCTGGAGGAGCCAGCAGGCTACCTGCTGCTTCTGGCAGCTCCATGGCTAAAGAGAGAAGGCTCAAGGCTCAGCGCTTTGTGGTTTCACCCCAAACAATGAGGGGATTTGAACCTGCCACCGCAGAAGGAAGCCATGGCAATGGATTTTGTGTGCCAACCATCATCTAGGATTAGCCAGTGTTTGAAAGTAGGCTACTACATACAAAATCAATATAGATGGTATGGTCTAAAAATGTAGTTTGATATAAATTGAGCCATTCATGTACATGCACGTTATCCACGAAGACCCATGATAGAAGACCATTGTTTTTCAGGAATGAACTATATGAATTCATTTCATTTTTTCAATAACCCAGGCAGAGCTAGGATTCAGAGGTACTTCTTTCTTCTAGGGCACATTTTGAGGTTGGAGTTTGAGTGTGGAAAGGATCAGAAAGCGGTGATCCCTCTCCTGTAGGGACCGGGAGAGTCTACATTTGGCACGCTCATGTCCTAGAACACAGAACACAAATGAACTCTGCAGCATTCCAGAACATCATGCATTCCATTCCCATCTGCAGGTGGAGTCCAGAGTTATGAGTCCAGGGTTCCACAGAGGTTACCATGGCCACTGTAGGAAGTATCCAAATAATCCAACACACTTAATGAGATTATCTGAAATCTATAATCCCGTTTTGAAAAAAGCCACCATTAAAATGGGTCTAAACATACAAATATCAATAGAGTTCTAAGAAAAATACAAATATTTGAATAGGATGCAGATAGAAGCAGTTAAATTACACTCAGATATCACACAAGATATGAGGCATCACTTGCTTATAGCAGAGTTTTGAGCGTTATTATCCTGGATACAGTCCAATGTAGTAAATAGATACAATTAATTGAAACAACAAACCACTCTTGGTGAATCACAGGTTATTAAAAGTTGCATTAATAGGAACTGTATCAAACCAAGCGTAAAATGCCAATGCAATAATACATTCCTTGAAAGGCATTAAAGTGAAATATAATGTTTTCTGTTCCAAACATCTAGATGAAGTATGGGAAGTACTGAGTCAGTGGATCATCATCATAGTCCCATGCCATTAGATGGATGGTGGGTGTTTGTTTCAGCATGGCTGAGAGAGAAAGGCATGGATGCTGCTGTCACTGTGGGAGACAAGACTACTACCCCTGAAAGAAAGAACAACCCCTGCCCCCTTCACCGCTACCATCGCTCCTCTAGTCTACAGAACCGGCAACATCCTCATCCTCCACATTCCTAGGTAATGGATGGTTACTTGGTCTATACCCCCATAGTAGGCCTTCATTGAAAATCAAAACATTTGAAAATTGCATAAAAATTCATGGAGTTGGGATGTTTGTGGGGGGCATTAAAACATTTATAAGTAAGCTACCGTCCATCAAGAACAATTACTCTCAACCCCAAAATAAACAAGAAACAAAAATTGCCATCCAATTGTATTCCTTCAGTAGGGGCACGCCACCAGTGAAAGCCAGGTTGTCTGGTCCTAGAAACAAACAGGCTTTGTGTTTAGTTGAGTGAAGGATGTTTTGGCCTTCATTCTCCTCTCATTGGTTGGTTTGTTGCTGGGGTGTCACAGTTGCATGTCTTTTTTCCTCTCTGTCCTCACAATCAGAGTAGAGTAGGTGTAGTGTGACACCTCCCACCTCAACAGTCACTTCCAACCTGCAGGGGGTTCCCATTCCCTCCCTTACTCCCTTCCTGTTTGTCCACCCCCCCCCCCCCCCCCCCCTCCCCCTCCTGCAGGGAGTCCATCCCCCTTCCCCCTCTGCTCTGGGCCCCCTGGCAACCCTGTAAACTGTGTCCTCCCACCTGGTTGGCTGGTCACTGCAGGTTAATTATCAGAGCCACAGTCAGGATGATACCCATCAACATGAGGAAGGGAAGCCAGGTCTTCAGGAACCCTGCACAGCTGGAAAGGGGAGACAGAGATGGAGGGGAAGAGAGAGGGGAGATGGACAGAGAGGGGGACGGAGAGAGAGAGAGAAAGAGGGGGGAGGGTAAAGAGAGTGGGCGATACAGATGGGGAGCAGAGAGAGCAGGAGGGAGAGCGCGAGAGAGAGGCATTGGCTTTCTGGAACAACAACAATAACACAAGACGTAAGCATCCATATGAGGTCTGAGGAGTGACTGAATGAAAATCAAATTCTTCACCTAATTTCCCCCATAGTCTTGACAGCACACACCTGAGATTGCACGCACGTAGTCAATTACACAGAGGCTCAAGTGGTTGCCATGACAACCTCTTAAGATCCAGCCAGGCCAGGGTCATGTGACGTGTCTGTCCAACCAACCAACCCACTCACATAGCTACGCTCCAATGTCCATACTAGGATAAGTACCACTCAGATTGCGTGCATACATGGGTTCACTCTAGGTAGTATGCTAGTGGGGAGACTCCTGCCCGCTACCACTCTCACATGAGGGGGCATGGGGACGAGCTGTCACATTCCTTCAACCACAACATCAGACTCAATCCTAATATCTCCACAGAATCATCAGGAGGCCCTCTGTCTGTCTGTCTGTCTGTCCCTCAGAGTGCTCCAGGATTCTCTGTATTCAGAGGAAATTCAATGACATATATATCAGCCCCTGGGACCCAGAGAGTACAGAGCGTACACACATCCAATATCCAGCCCTACCTCACATGGCCTTGTGGAGCATAAGTAAGATACAGTTCTGCCTCTAAAAAAGTTGTCACAGTGTGGTGAATCTTAACAACATCAATGCAAATGCAGTCTGGAGGAGTTTCTTTTGACCTTAACCATTTCTGCAGCTTTATCTCAGTACCTGACATGGTTGTCGTAGCTGAAGGAGAGCAGCCCGAAAGAGAGACAGACAGTCAGTATTTCAGTACCTGACGTGTTTTCCGTGGACTAGGGAGAGCAGACAGAGGTTGATCATGTTCCACGAGGTCTTGTTCTCGTAGCGCATCAGGTTTAGAGCCATGGCCACATGGGAGTGACAGTTGTCACAGCAGAGGTTGTGCTAAGGAGAGAGAGGTACAATCAACGTTTGTATGGTGCAGCACCCTTGTAACAGTTTAGGGCAGGGGTGTCAAACTCATTTTAGCTCAGGGGCCACATGGAGGAAAATCTATTCCCAAGTGGGCCGGACCGGAAAAATCATGGTATATATAACTTAAAAACAACAACTTCAGATTGTTTTCTTTGTTTTAATACGATCAACATACAACATAAAGCTGGAGCCTGAGGACAGTGTGTCCAAAATAGTACAAGCACAACATCACTATTTGTCACACCCTGGCTCTGGGACTCTATATGTTGAGCCAGGGTGTGTTCATTTCTATGTTGGCTAGAGTGACTCCCAATCAGAGGCAACGAGTGTCAGCTGTCGTTGGTTGTCTCTGATTGGGAGCCATATTTAAACTGTCTGTTTTCCCTTTGTGTTTGTGGGTTTTTGTTCCGTGTTGGTCATTGTTACCGTGGACTTCACGAGTCGTTTCTTGTTTTGTTTATTGTTGTCTATTATCACTAAAGATAATAAAGTTTAACCATGTTCGTTCATCACGCTGCGCCTTGGTCTATTCAATACGACGATCGTGACAGAAAAACCCACCAAGTAAGGACCAAGCAGCGTGTCCCGGGGCAGAACTTGGACTGGACATGGGAGGAAGCGCCGGGAGAGGCCCTGGCGAAAGAGGAGCAGCGGCGTCAGCAGTGTCAACGTCGGACAGGCGAGAGGCAACCCCAGAAAATTTTTAGGGGGGGGCACACGGCATGGACGACGGGGCTGACGGAGGCAGAAAAGGGGCGGATTCAGAAGGCCACCAGGTTACGGGTACACCGCCCTGTACGTCCTGTGCGGATGCCTCACACAGAGTGTGTGAGGGTAGGCATTCAGCCAGGACGGGTTGTGGCCGCTCTTCACTCCAGGTCTCCTATCCGTCTCCACAGCCCGGTTCGGCCTGTCCCTGCTCCACGCACCAAGCCTACGGGGTGCGTCGCCAGCCCAGTCCGGCCTGTCCCTGCTCCATGCACCAAGTCTACGGTGCGCGTCGCCAGCCCGGTCCGGCCTGTCCCTGCTCCATGCACCAAGTCTATGGTGCGCGTCGCCAGCCCGGCCCGGCCTGTTCCTGCCACTCGCACCAAGTCTACGGTGCGCGTCGCCAGCCCGGCCCGGCCTGTCCCTGCTCCACGCACCAAGTCTACGGTGCGCGTCGCCAGCCCGGCCCGGCCTGTTCCTGCCACTCGCACCAAGTCTACGGTGCGCGTCGCCAGCCCGGCCCGGCCTGTTCCTGCCACTCGCACCAAGTATACGGTGCGCGTCGCCAGCCCGGCCCGGCCTGTTCCTGCCACTCGCACCAAGTCTACGGTGCGCGTCGCCAGCCCGGCCCGGCCTGTTCCTGCCACTCGCACTAAGCCAGGGGTGCGAGACGTCAGCCTGGTAAGGCCCGTTCCTCCTCCTCGCACCAAGCCAGGGGTGCGAGTCGTCAGCCTGGTAAGGCCCGTTCCTCCTCCACGCACCAAGCCAGGGGTGCGAGTCGTCAGCCTGGTAAGGCCCGTTCCTCCTCCACGCGTCGTCAGCCTGGTAAGGCCCGTTCCTCCTCCACGCACTAAGCCCGGGGTGCGCGTCGTCAGTCCAGCACAACCCGTGCCTGGGCCACCGGTGCCTGGGAAGGTACCGGTCAACTGCTCCACTATGGAGCTGAAGCTAACCGCTCCTGCTAAGTCCAGTTCAGCTCCAGCCAGCGGGGCCAGACTGGACCAGGGGCGCTATGGGGGGTTTATTGGAGGGTGGGTGGCAAGGCCGGAGCCAGAACCGCCGCCGAGGAGGTATGCCCACCCAGCCCTCCCCTGTTTTGTTCAAGTTGAGGCGCGGTCGCAGTCCGCGCCTTTAGGGGGGGGTACTGTCACACCCTGGCTCTGGGACTCTATATGTTGAGCCAGGGTGTGTTCATTCTGTTGTGTTTATTTCTATGTTGGCTAGAGTGACTCCCAATCAGAGGCAACGAGTGTCAGCTGTCGTTGGTTGTCTCTGATTGGGAGCCATATTTAAACTGTCTGTTTTCCCTTTGTGTTTGTGGGTTTTTGTTCCGTGTTGGTCATTGTTACCGTGGACTTCACGAGTCGTTTCTTGTTTTGTTTATTGTTGTCTATTATCACTAAAGATAATAAAGTTTAACCATGTTCGTTCATCACGCTGCGCCTTGGTCTATTCAATACGACGATCGTGACACTATTAAGCACATCAACATAAAAACATATAAACATAAAGCTGGAGCCTGAGGACAGTGTCCAAAAGCACAACATCACTATTAATCATAAAACACCTCAAGTTATTTGAAAGTTCTGAGGACAAAGAACACACAAACACACAATGCCTCAGTGATTCACAGAAGTATATCACAGATCACAGAACTATATCAGGGTGTCATTTCTCAGGCAGAAATGTAGATAAAAATAATGAAATCCTGTTCCCCAAACAAGTGCAAGAACCACAGAGTCAAGAATAGGTTAAATATACAAATAAAATAAAATCAATTAAAAACAATAGCACATCAACATAAAAACATAAATCTGAAAGCGTCGCTCAAACTCCCATAACAGTCCCGTTATTTTATCTTTGAACCGCTTCATGTCTGCCACATGTTGGGTCGCGCACACATTTTTCAGACAGGGGAAGTGAGCTGCATCACCACCGGCAAGTTGCGTCTCCCACAATGACAGCTTCAACTTGAAAGAACGTATGCTGTCATAATACTGCGTGACAACTTTGTTGCGCCCTTGCAGCTGTTTGTTCAAGTTATTCAGGTGCTCTGTAACATCCACCATAAATGCAAGGTCCTGCATCCATTCTGCGGAATGAAATTCTAACACTGGTTTGCCCTTTTCTTCCATGAACTGTTCAATTTCTTCTCGTAAATCAAAGAAACGCCTCAGCACAGCACCTCGGCTTAACCATCTTACCTCAGTGTGGTATGGCAGGCCATAGATGTGGTCTTTCTCTCTGAGAAGGCTGTCAAACTGACGGTGATTCAGGCTTCTGGATCGGATGAAATTAACAGTTTGGATGACCACCTTCATGACGTTATCCATCTTTAATGACTTGCAACACAAAGCCTCCTGGTGCAAAATACAGTGAAAAGTCAAAAAATCACGTCCTCCATTTGCAGATTGCACTTTCTCTCTGAACTTTGTCACAACGCCTGCTTTTTTCCCGATCATTGAGGGCGCACCATCTGTAGCCAGGCTGACAGCGCGGGACCAGTCCACTCCGACCCTGTCCAGCGCGCCGACGAGTGCGATAAAAATATCAGCTGCTGTCGTTGTATCTGTCATCGGCACCAACTCCACGAACTCCTCGGTGACGGTCAATGTGTCATCAACTCCGCGGATGAAAATGGCCAGTTGTGCAACATCTGTAATGTCCGTGCTTTCATCAATTGCAACCGAAAACACAATAAATGACTTTACTTTTTGCTTCAACTGGCTGTCCAAATCCACTGAAAGATCGGAAATCCTGTCTGCAACTGTGTTTCTTGTCAGGCTGATATTTGCAAAAGCCTGCCGCTTTTCAGGGCACACAATCTCCGCTGCCTTCATCATGCATGTTTTTACAAATTCACCCTCACTAAATGGTTTTGAAGCCACTGCGATTTCATTAGCAATGAGGTAGCTAGCTTTCACTGCAGCGTCACTGATGTCTCGGCTGTGAGTAAACACAGACTGCTGTTTCTTCAGACCCGCCAACAGTTCATTCACCTTCTCTCATCTCCGCTGTCCTTGAAAGTTGTCATATTTGTCGGCATGAAGACTCACATAGTGGCGACGAAGGTTATATTCTTTCAGCACTGCAACATGCTCTGAACACACCAAACATACAGCTTTCCCATTCAATTCAGTGAATAAATAGGATGACAATTTTTCTTGGAACACTCTGCACTCTGCGTCCACTTTTCTCTTTTTTGACAGAGACATATTGGGGCAATGAGGGTGCCAAAGCACATAATGTTAAAAGTAGAAGCCGTAATAAATATCGCGGGCAAAACAAAGTAGCTCATTGGCTGCACGTGCTTGACCTACTTGCTCTGCCCCGGTATAAACAGTTTGCTTGCTTAACACAATTGCTATTGCGCCATCCAGTGGACGCAATTGGAACAGCAGTTTATTTTATTGAAAAATTGCAGCGCATTTTTATACTTTACAAAATTATTAATATTTTTTTTTTTTTTTTTTAATCATCTCGCGGGCCGGATTAAACCCGTTTGCGGGCCTGATCCGGCCCGCGGGCCGGACGTTTGACACCCCTGGTTTAGGGGTTCAGTACCTTGCTCAAAGGCACAACGGCAAGAGATATCATCTATGGTACACTATATATACAAAAGTATGTGGACAACCCTTCAAATTAGTTGATTTGGCTACTTCAACCACACCCGCTGCTGACAGGTGTTTAAAATCGAGCACACAGTGCAGCAATGTTCCAACATCTAGTGGAAAGCCTTCCCAGAAGAGTGGAGGCTGTTATAGCAGCAAAGGGGGGTCCACCTCCATATTAATGCCCATGATTTTGGAATGAGATGTTCAGCAAGCAGGTGTCCACATGCCTTTGGTCATGTAGTGTACCTAGAATCCCAATAGAACCCCCCGGTCAGAATTTGGATTCAAACCGATGACCTTCCAGTTGGAACCTTCCGCCCACAATTCCTTACCATTCTGTTTTTATACTCCTCTGAGGCGTCTTGCACTGCTGTGTCCCAGGCGTTGGAGCCACTAGCATACACCTTGGCTACGTCCAGCATCCAGTACCTTCAAATACACAGAGAATCTATCAGAAACTAAAGCAACTACTACTCTGTAGCCTGGTTGGTCCCAGATCGGTTTGTGCTGTCTTGAGTTGGGTATACAGCACAAATAGATCTGGGACCAAGCTAACTGCTCTGCACCAATATTCTCTCCCAGAATTGAATTTAAATAATGCACAAGTGCTTTAATTCAAGATACAGTGGGGTCCGAAATTATTCACACCCTTGATAAAGACGAGCAATAATGACTGTATAAAATAAATAATTAAAATACAAATGTACATTGTATGCTCAATTTTTTTTAAATTTATATTATTTTGTACCAATACAATTGCTCAGAGAAATAAATGTTGTTTAACAAGTAATACATTTTTTTCACACAAAAAAAGGTAGGGGTCAAAATGATTGACACCCCTAAAGATTCTTATAAATAAAGTAGTAAAAAGTTTAGAATGAATGATGTCCTGAATGAATCATGAATAACGATGATGAGTGAGCAAGTTATAGAGGGTCAAAGATCATAACCCCAAGACATGCTAACCTCTCACCATTACCAATAACATGTTTTGGGGTGTGTGATCTTTGACCCTCTGTAACTTGCTCACTCATCATTATTCACGATTAATCCCTACCTTTATGAGAAATTTTTTTTTACTTGTTAAACAAAATCTCTTTCTCTGAGCAATTGTACAAGCATAAAATAGTAGAATTTCACAGAATTCTTTATTTTATACAGTCATTATTGCTCATCTTTATCAAGGGTGTCAATCATTTAGGACCCCACTGTATGTTGAGAAAAGATGCTGAGGTTTTAATATCCCTCTACTGATTTTACCTTGAAGAGGACAATAAATATTTCAGTCATCGGTATAAGAATAAACACACCCCAGAACATTTCATTTACTTACTTTGTTGGTCTCCCAAAGGCCATGTTGTCTTCCTGCAATAAAACACAAAGAAAAATAACATGCAATATAAAAGACCACCCAGGAGGTGCTAGCGTGGCACTGGTGTGTGTGTGTGTGCGAGCGCGTTAAAGCGTCAGCATGCTTCAGTTTTGTTTTAGAGTTAATTTCATGCAATTCTATTCTACATTTTGCCATGCGGCGTAGAGAAAATGTTGCAGTTTTAAAGCAAGTTGGCTGCAATTCTACACATTTTGCCATGGGGCAGAGAGATGATTTTGTAATTTGACATAACTAATTTGCAACATTTTACTCATTTTGCCATGGGGTGGAGAGAAAAATTTGCAGTTTCACAGCTAATTTCCTACAATTCTACACATTTTGCCATAGGATGAAGAGAAATGTTAGCAGTTTTTAATATGGTATCTGAGTGAAAGTGACTAACAAAATCAATGGGGCCCCCGGTCGTAATTCGACCATGATTACACACATAAAATGCACATACATTTATACTGACTATACACACATCCACTCACATAGAATCATCATATACGCTGCTGCTACTCTGTTTATCATATATCCTGATGCCTAGTCACCTTACCTCTATACATATCTACCTCTATCTAGTGGCGCAGTGGTCTAAGGCACTGCATCGCAGTGCTAACTGTGCCACTAGAGATCCTGGTTCGAATCCAGGCTCTGTCGCAGCCGGCCGCGACCGGGAGACTCATGGGCGGCGCACAATTGGCCCAGCGTCGTCCAGGGTAGGGGAGGGAATGGCCGGCAGGGATGTAGCTCAGTTGATAGAGCATGGCGTTTGCAACGCCAGGGTTGTGGGTTCGATTCCCACGGGGGGCCAGTATAAAAAAAAAATATATGTATTCACTAACTGTAAGTCGCTCTGGATAAGAGCGTCTGCTAAATGACTTAAATGTAAATGTAAATGTCTATCGATCCAGTATCCCTGCACATTGTAAATATGGTACTGGAACTGACCCTGTATATACTATGCTTACTTACTTTATAGTGTTCTTCTTATTTTTATATCTCGTGTGTTTTGTTCTACCTTGTTATTTTTAGTATTACAGTACATTGTTATTGATGACTGCATTGTTGGGGTTAGAGCTTGCAAGAAAGCAGTGGCGACCTGTCATTTAGGGCAGGTGGTGCAAAGCCCCACCTGTTTTGAGCACCAACTTTTTAGCAAAAAAGTTTGTTTTGCATGTTATTTTATCATTAACACGTATCACATATTAGTTTGCAAACAATGTAATTTAAAAAAATATATATCATTGAGTTAATAAAGCCGCTTTCTTGAGTAAGGCAGCTCCAAAATGCAGGTATTTCAGTCTAGCTTTCTGTGGTGGTGGGGCAGCCAGCAGGAAAATACGGAGCGTAGGGGTTGGTAATGTTCTCTAGTTGCACCGTGATTGGCTCAGTGTTCTGTCACTCATGGGGACACTACGTCACCGCAAAATCTACGGGGAGAGCTTGAAAATTAAAGCCCTTTTGGGTGCTACCATAGATTTACATCAGAAGTGCCAATCCAAGAAGGCTCAAGGTCATTGGCCACAGATAAAATGTAAAATCATGTTATATCTACCGTTGCTTTGATTGGACTGATCATGTCCACATCATACTTTCAAAATCTTAGCTAGCAAGCTAGACAAGCAGTCATCATCATGAATCAAGTCGACAATCTACTGGCAAATCATTTTCAATCATTGTTATATGAAGAGAAATTAAAGATAAAACGTATCGATGCTCATCGGCCATTGGACATAAACATTACACAAATTCAACAATGAGTGGTTTGACAAGGTGCCGCTGATAGCCAGGTGTAGCGGTTGTAAGGATTCACACCATGGTGCTGAAAAGAAAACTCTGTATTGGGACAGCTTTATGTAAGACCTAACAATTTGTGGGCACCGTTTGTCACCGTTATAGTGCAATGAATGTATTGTTTCATGCTGTGTTGTGTTGTGTTGTGGCTTTGCTGGCATGCATCCCAATTTTTGTTGGGGGGGGGGGACTTTGCCCTAACAAGATTTACATGCTAAAATCGCCACTGCAAGAAAGGCATTTCATTGTACTTGTGCATGTGACATTAAAACTTGAAACTGAAACAATTCTAACTCTCAACAGTAAATTGAGACCCTGACTGAGTTTAGTTTAGTTTTTGGAAATTGATCCATGGGCCTACCAAAGTGCCCATCCCGGAGCTAGAACAAACATTATGCTAACATTTAGAAAAGCTCATGGTGGAGAAAGTGGTGGCAGAGGGGTTTCGTCTTTAGTTCTTACAGACCAGGTTAATCCTATGGTGTATATATAGTCTTTCTTATTCAATTTAGCAATCCCAAAAAATTGATTTTCTTTTTGGGGCCAACACAGGGTGCTTGTAGCAGTGTGCTAGTAGCAGTGTACTTGTAGGGGAGCTTCAGGGAGTTAACAGACCATATTGAACTTTTTATTGATCCCTGAGATGACTTCTATTTCCCTGACAAGTTCTTCCAGGAAGGCCAATGTAATAGTGAGCACACACACACACACTGCTATTTAGACTCTTCTTCTCTTGAAACCTAGTCCCCAGTCGAGTCCCAAGGCAGCGCCCGCAGTAATAAGTATGATTGATATATATATATCACTGCAAGGAGCAGCACTTGACATACGACTCAATATAAGGTTCTGCTTGCAGATCTAGTAATATAGATCTATAGTTCACTACCTCTACAGGCAGCTGAGAGGTATTTCAATGTGGTTTAAAACCAGCTCTTTGCCTGTTCGCAAATCTGTTTGTGCTGTCGTGGAAACTTTTATAACAATACTTCTAACAAGTATTACAGACAAAGCTCAACATCCTGGAACAGTGAAGGCCGGTTTCCCCCCAACCAAGATTAATCTACAGGAGTAGGCTTAATCTTGGTCTGGGAAATGAGCCCTAAATCAATGCCAGTGTGTGTAGTGTCTAGGCCTATCAGGAATTCAGCCAAATGATATGTGTTGCGTCAAAAGACAGGTATTCATATTCAAGGCATTCACATTTTCAACTTATTTCAAAGATAAAAAACCAGCAGGGGGCAAAAAAGTGTATGCATTGTGGAACCCATCATTAGCTTGTGTTTCCCTGGGGAACATATATACTGGTGCACCTTTGTGATAGCAGGTGGTGAAATGTTTGGTGAAAAAAGCATTTCACTGGAATTCCATCATGGAAGAGGAGACTCTCATTCAGCTCATTTAGGATTCTGGAGACTCAACCGGTAGGCACATGGACATTGTTGTGTAAAATTGTTGCCAGTTAGGTGTTTATTTGTGTTGAGAATTGAGACCAATTGTCTAATTTAGTATATATAGTATAATTTAGATAATGACTACATTGAGATTATATATTTAATTTGAAATGACCTTACTTGAAGTAATGTATATTTATTTTTGTGTTTTGCCTTTAAAGGTTATCAACCTAACTAACTAACTAACTGGAATTAAATAAAAGAAGTCAGAAGAAAATTGAGTTTTCCCTTGCGTCCTTCAGTCCTTAAAGAGGCCTTTTTAAAGTTTGGGCAAAGAGCTGCAGTGTGAACCATACACAATTTGACAATATGGGTCAATTTTCTTCTGCCGCTTGAGAGAAAGAACAGAAAAAGAGGGTAGTAAAAAAAAACAGAAGAGGAGAGGAAGAACAGAAGTACTCACAGAGACAAAGTAGGGTCCAGCAAAGTCCCGGATGATACCAGAAGAGGTGCAGATTCCCATGTGTCCAATGAACGGTAGCAGCCATCTGCAGGGATGCAACTTTGGTTTTAGAAGTGTGGGGGACATAACCTGGCAGGGGGTCTGGGGGTCCTCCCCCACAATTTTTTTGGGGGGATCTAAAGTTCATTTCCTGCATTTCTACACAATCCAATATGACGGCCCTTCTAGCCGATGGCCCTTCTAGCCGTCTTCATTTAGAACAACAATATTGTGTTGCACCTTTAACCACTAGCCTAACAAATTAACTCTTAAAGTTAATTTGGGCCCAGCCAGCCCGAGCCGCCTGCACACCCGACCCCCACCTGTCTAGTCAATAACTCAACTCTCTCCCAACACAATTTCCTTCCCACTTTTTTTTTTTTTTCAATGGAAAAGCTTGGAAATAAAAGTAAACAAAAACATACACATATACATTAACACACAGTAACAGTACATCCTCCATATAATTCATATCATAGGCCTAATAATACTGTAGAGCTCTTTTTACTTGCACACAATATAGCTGGGTCACCCTGTCCTGTCCCTAGGGGTCCACAGCCCTGCAGCACCCCAACACAATACACCCCAGTCAGCTTTAGGATCTTAGTGAAACATTATTTATTGGTTTCAGGTGTGTTAGGCCAAGACCAGAGTGACAACCCACAGGACGGCAGACCCCCAGGGCCAGGACTGAGTAGCCCAGCAACTAGGGATTGCCTAAATAGGTATCTCCCCTGACGTGGGCATGTTTTCAATACAGAATCCTTTTGTCGTACAGTATTCCATATAAGGCATCCAGACCTTATGAAAGTTGCCCAGTACACCGTTAAATCAAATCTAGGGATACATAACTTGACATTTCTGCCATCCATTGTGACATTGTTGGAGGACAACCAACCTTCCAATTAATAGCAATGCATTTCTTAGCCACTATAAATGTTTGGTTACACAGTTTCTTCTGATAACAGACTCCAGCATCAACATTTCCAAGCAAACAAAAATAAGGAGAAGGGAGAATCTGTAAACATGCTGAGATAAAATAACATACTCTTTGCCAGAAATTCAGCCAGCCTTCACAAGACCATAGCATGTGCAACTATGTTCCCTTTTGTGTTTTACACCTCCAGCAGAGGAATAACATTTCTGAGTGCATGTTATTCAGTTTCACTGGCATATAGTACATTCTATGGATGGTCTTAAACTGCAGTAATTAATGTCTGAGATTATATGAACATGACTGGGCATTCAAACATATCTGTATCCACTCATCATCATCAATAGCGTCTACCAGGTCTTCCTCACATTTTTGTTTGACATGTTTTGTGTCATCGGGAAAAGCCTCTATCAACCCTTGATACAGTTTAGACTTGAAGTTTGTCTGACTGCCTTAAAATAGTTTCAATCTTTGAAGCATCTGGGTTGTCCAGTGTTTGCTGCACAGAGAGAATAAAGTGTTGTATCTGCAAAAGTGCACCTCATCTACATCACAGACTGGGCTTTCCTGGCTGCCTGAACCTGCTGAGACCCCTGTCACCATCTGATCCTGCTCAGATGAGGTATGACAAAGAATACATTATATTAGGGCTGGGCGATATGGTCAAAATATCATATCATGGTATTCTTTTTTAAATGACGGTATGACGTAGGGATAACCCCATTTAGTCGACTGGTCGATTGTTTGGTCAATAGGCTGTTGGTCGAACAATCTTTTTTTAGTCGAGCACTGGCAGTGGACTAATCCATTGCGGAGGCTGCGGGGATGGCAAACCAGTATTACCAGTAGTACATTTACTGTTAATTCCCATAATTTATTATCTACAATGTTTGTTGGGTTACACAATCTCTGTTAATGCATTCAATATATTATTATTACAGTCTTACCGTTCTCATTGTAGGAGTGGACAGGTTGTTTGCAGAGCGCAACAACCTAGGCTACATTTGTGAGAAACAAGTTTTGGTTTATTTCGTTCCATTTACGAGTTGTCAATTTATTCATTGTCTTTTATTTGAAGTGCTCCTGTCAATCTTGAGTAAGGATATGATAATATTTCTGATTGTCTTAACTCACCATCACTGTGAAGCTTCTCAAAGTAATTTTTTCTTTGCCTCAAACTGCAAGTAAATTAAGTCTGTTTTTATATCCATTGAGAATGACAATAGTTCCTCACCATAGCTAATTAGAAAAAAAATCCAGCTCTCCCTTTTGATAACCACTCAGCATGAAAGGGGAAAAAAATGTAACGCTCTGTCATAAAATAGGCCTACCTGATTACTTCTTATCCCTTGCGCAAAGAGCATACAGCTGTGTCTGTCCGGAGCTCACTGGTGCAGGAAAAGCTGAGGGCCCAGAATATACAATGTTGCAAGTTTGCTAGCACAAGCTTTGGGTCAGACCAAGTTAATAGTTGATACAATGTTTCAAGTTCCTTGCAGACGGGCCATGGGTAGCCAATGTGATTTATAAGATATTTATTTTTATCAGGATATTTTCTACCTGCGGGCTGCAATTTTTTATTTGTTGTCTTTATGTAGGGCTATTTCTACATAGGCTATTGGCAATGGAATTTACTTTCCGATTTGTATCATTTTAATTTAAGATATACTTTTTATTAACCACATGACATTGATTTTGAGATATGAAGACTTTATTATAAAATAAATTAAACTGTTCCACAAAAATGTGCATATGAAAATCATAACTGGCACGCAGATCAGTAGAAATGGTATGACAACTTGGCACACCAAATGGAAAAGTTTGCCTACCACTGGTGTACCCTATTACCGGCAACTTCATGAGAGTAATGGCAGAATCTGCAAAGGTCAGCAGCAGCAGGCGGAGGTTTTTTTCTTCTGGTTAGGCTATATTGATCTCTGGCTCCCTCTTTAGTGATTTGTGTGTCTTAATTTTTTATCACAGTACTTAAAGCATCAGACAAGCTCACTAGCCTACATATAGTTGATTTTATTCAAACATAGGGTGTGTCTATGAACTGTTGGAATCATGGAAATATAATGATTATTCTAATTCTATAATTAGAATATAATAGTGGGCACTTTGAATACAGTGTTGTTTGACATGACAACGAATGAAAATGCCAGGGTAGGAACCAAAGTGTTGATAAGTGTTTCCTATGGGACCCTATAATCTTTGTCTACATTTAATGTTTTCTCTTTGCTACATCAAGTAGCTAACATATTCATGCTTCACGTATTCCTCTGATTTAGAAGATACGGTTGCACAAACAACATGCTGATTTAGGTGCTATCAGGCTGTATAGCTAGTTACGTTTGCTCTGACTCAGTACATTTATTAGCTAGCTAGCGATTAGCATTAGCGGCTAACACGATTTAGGTCCAACTTGCTAAGAAAAGACAAACTAGCTGTTTGCAGATGTAAGAAAAACTAACTAATAGAGTAATTATAGAACGCTAGTGGATTTATATTAAGCAGCAAAGTGAAAACAGCATCATTGTCATCAACGTTGTTGCATGTGCTGCATTGACCATGCAGACCTAACGCAAATGTCTCGTGGTCGAGGAACAACAAATGTGCTCCTTGAGTGACAGTGGGCGGGGCTAGGTCTGTGTGGGAAGCGGCATGGAGAGAGAGAGCAGAGAGAGATGACTCAAGTAGCAGAGTAAACTATAAAACTGGATGTTACACACGCCGTATCACATTTAGCAAACCAAACATTCAAATACTATTATAGAAGGTAAAGTCAAAACCCAAACCGGTCCGTGCATCAATACCGGTATATCGTAAAATACGGTATACCGCCCAGCCCTACATTATATTATCCAAGAATACAATCAATGGTTCAATTATTACAATTACCATTATTCCCAGATCCCCAACTGTAGTTTTAAGCTTAAGATGCTGTCCTGTAGCCACTGTAGGTCTACCCATCAACTCAAGATGGAACTTTGTATCATTCACTGATATTGTTAATACTGCACAATTTCACCTGAGCTCCGTAGACTGGTCTTCCCTGGCTGTCTGACCCTGCTGGGACACCTGTCCTCATCTGATCCTGCTAAGGATACAAAACATTTCCATACAAACAACAGCTGTTAGATAGTAATAATAGCCACCTCATCTCGCTATCTGACAGATAGCTAGAGGTTATAGCTGAACTGGCTGTGGTAGCTAGCTAGCTAGATAATTCACTCCCCTCAGTCGAGAGGGGATGAAATATTAGCTAACGTTACATGTCAGTTACACTACTAGCTCAGCACTGGGAATAAATGCTAGTTATTTTTTTCTGTGAAGTCAAACAGCAGTTACCTTGCCAGCTACATCAGTCAACTAAATAGTAGCCAGTTTCTCCTCTGCTTGCTTTTACAACTCAGAGAAAGAGCGTAACACATACACATTGACAGCAACTGCCTCTATTCAACTCTCCCGGCTTGTAAGCCAGCCTTTCAGAAGCTTTGCCTTCACACAGCCTGTCCGCCCGTGCGGTCCTAAATCCAGCCGGCTGAACCCTCCAAACAGCCTACCAACCTCTCTGAGGCGTCCGCATGCTCCTAAAGCACACCCATGCCGCATTTTGTATCAAAGTGCAATGGTAAAACTGGGCGGGACTAAAATGCAATTTCAGACTGTGTGAAAGTTGCACCCCTGGCCATCTGAATAATAAGAATACGATTTCAATAGACATTAAAGATCAAATAATAGCCTGCCCTTGACTGTCACAATAAAATAAATAAAAATAAAACATAAATAACTAATTGTTGAGTTATTTGGGATTTACACATCAATTTATTCACTGTGGATGACTTTCAAAGCAAAGGTTATCTTCAATTCCTACATGGGATATACAGTGCCTTTAGAAAGTATTCATAGCCCTTGACTTATTCCACATTTTGTTGTGTTACAGCCTGAATTCAAAATGGATTACATCAATGTATTTTCTCAACCATCCACACACAATATTTTTTTTTATTTATTTCACCTTTATTTAACCAGGTAAGCCAGTTGAGAACAGGTTCTCATTTACAACTGCGACCTGGCCAAGATAAAGCAAAGTAGTGCAATAAAAACAACACAGAGTTACATATGGGGTAAAAAAAACAAAGTCAGAAATACAACAGAAAATATATATACAGTGTGTGCAAATGTAGCAAGTTATGGAGGTAAGGCAATAAATAGGCTATAGTGCAGAATAATTACAATAGTATTAACACTGGAATGCTAGATGTGCAAGAGATGATGTGCAAATAGAGATACTGGGGTGCAAAAGAGCAAAATAAATAACAATATAGGGATGAGGTAGTTGGGTGGGCTAATTTCAGATGGGCTGTGTACAGGTGCAGTGATCGGTAAGGTGCTCTGACAACTGATGCTTAAAGTTATTGAGGGAGATAAGAGTCTCCAGCTTCAGAGATTTTTGCAATTCGTTCCAGTCATTGGCAGCAGAGAACTGGAAGGAATGGCGGCCAAAGGAGGTGTTGGCTTTGGGAATGACCAGTGAGATATACCTGCTGGAGCGCAGACTACGGGTGGGTGCTGCTATGGTGACCAATGAGCTAAGATAAGGCGGGGATTTGCCTAGCAGTGATTTATAGATGGCCTGGAGCCAGTGGGTTTGACGACGAACATGTAGTGAGGACCAGCCAACAAGAGCGTACAGGTCACAGTGGTGGGTAGTGTATGGGGCTTTGGAGACAAAACGGATGGCACTGTGATAGACTACATCCAATTTGCTGAGTAGAGTGTTGGAGGCTATTTTGTAAATGACATCGCCGAAGTCAAGGATCGGTAGGATAGTCAGTTTTACGAGGGCATGTTTGGCAGCATGAGTGAAGGAGGCTTTGTTGCGAAATAGGAAGCCGATTCTAGATTTAACTTTGGATTGGAGATTCTTTATGTGAGTCTGGAAGTTGAGTTTACAGTCTAACCAGACACCTAGATATTTGTAGTTGTCCACATACTCTAGGTCAGACCCGTCGAGAGTGGTGATTCTAGTCGGGTGGGCGGGTGCTAGCAGCGTTCGATTGAAAAGCATGCATTTAGTTTTACTAGTGTTTAAGAGCAGTTGAAGGCTACTGAAGGATTGTTGTATGGCATTGAAGCTCGTTTGGAGGTTTGTTAACACAGTGTCCAATGAAGGGCCAGATGTATACAAAATGGTGTCGTCTGCGTAGAGGTGGATCTGAGAGTCACCAGCAGCAAGAGCGACATCATTGATATACACGGAGAAAAGTGTCGGCCCAAGAATTGAACCCTGTGGCACCCCCATAGAGACTGCCATAGGTCCAGACAACAGGCCCTCCGATTTGACACACTGAACTCTATCTGAGAAGTAGTTGGTGAACCAGGCGAGGCAGTCATTTGAGAAACCAAGGCTATTTAGTCTGCCAATAAGAATGCGGTGGTTGACAGAGTCGAAAGCCTTGGCCAGGTCGATGAAGACGGCTGCACAGTACTGTCTATTATCAATCGTGGTTATAATATCGTTTAGGACCTTGAGCGTGGCTGAAGTGCACCCGTGACCAGCTCGGAAACCGGATTGCATAGCGGAGAAGGTACGGTGGTATTCGAAATGGTCGGTGATCTGTTTGTTAACTTGGCTTTCGAATACTTTCGAAAGGCAGGGCAGGATGGATATAGGTCTGTAGCAGTTTGGATCTAGAGTGTCACCCCCTTTGAAGAGGGGGATGACCGCGGCAGCTTTCCAATCTCTGGGGATCTCAGACGTTATGAAAGAGAGGTTGAACAGACTAGTAATAGGGGTTGCGACAATTTCGGCGGCTAGTTTTAGAAAGAAAGGGTCCAGATTGTCTAGCCCAGCTGATTTGTAGGGGTCCAGATTTTGCAGCGCTTTCAAAACATCAGCTGTCTGAATTTGTGTGAAGGAGAAGCGGGGGGGGGCATGGGCAAGTTGCAGCAGAGGGTGCAGAGTTGGTGGCCGGGTTAGTGGTAGCCAGATGGAAAGCATGGCCAGCTGTAGCAAAATGCTTGTTGAAATTCTCGATTATTGTAGATTTATCGGTGGTGATAGTGTTTCCTAGCCTCAGTGCAGTGGGCAGCTGGGAGGAAGTGCTCTTATTCTCCATGGACTTTACAGTGTCCCAAAACTTTTTGGAGTTAGTGCTACAGGATGCAAATTTCTGTTTGAAAAAGTTAGCCTTTGCTTTCCTGACTGCTTGTGTATATTGGTTCCTAACTTCCCTGAAAAGTTGCATATCGCGGGGGCTATTTGATGCTAATGCTGTACGCCACAGGATGTTTTTGTGCTGGTCAAGGGCAGTCAAGTCTGAGGAGAACCAGGGGCTATATCGGTTCTTAGTTCTGTATTTTTTGAATGGGGCATGTTTATTTAAGATTGAGAGGAAATTACTTTTAAGGAACAACCAGGCATCCTCTACTGACGGAATGAGATCTATATCCATCCAGGATACCTGGGCCAGGTCAATTAGGAAGGCCTCCTCGCTAAAGTGTTTTAGGGAGCGTTTGACAGTGATGAGGGGTGGTCGTTTGACCGCAGACCCGTTACGGACGCAGGCAATAAGGCAGTGATCGCTGAGATCCTGGTTGAAGACAGCTGAGGTGTATTTAGAGGGTATGTTAGTCAGGATGATATCTATGAGGGTACCCATGTTTAAGGATTTAGGGTTGTACCTGGTAGGTTCGTTGATAATTTGCGTGAGGTTGAGGGCATCTAGCTTGGATTGTAGGATGGCTGGGGTATTAAGCATATCCCAATTTAGGTCACCAAGCAGTACAAACTCAGAGGATAAATGGGGGGCAATCAATTCACATATGGCAAATATCAATACCGCATAATGACAAAGTGAAAACATGTTTTAACACATTTTTGCAAATGTATTGAAAATGAAATACAGAAATATCTAATTTATATAAGTATTCACACCCCTGAATCAATACATGTTACAATCACCTTTGGCAGCAATTACAACTGTGAGTCTTTCTGGGTAAGTCTCTAAGAACTTTGCACACCTGGATTCTACAATATTTGCCCATGATTCTTTTTTTTAAATTCTTCAAGCTCTGTCAAATTGGTTGTTGATCATTGCTAGACTACCATTTTCAAGTCTTGCCATAGGTTTTCAAGGAGTTTTAAGTCAAAACTGTAACTCGGCCACTCAGGAACATTAACTGTCTTCTTGGTAAGCAACTCCAGTGTAGATTTGGCCTTGTGTTTTAGGTTTTTGTCCTGCTGAAAGGTGAATTCATCTCCCAGTGTCTGGTAAAAAGCAGACCTAACCAGGTTTTCCTCTAGGATTTTGCCTGTGCTTAGCTCCATTTAGTTTATTTTTTTATCCTGAAAAACTCCCCAGTCCTTAATGATTAGAAGCATACCCATAACATGATGCAGTCTCCACTATGCTTGAAAATATGGAGAGTGGTGCCCCAAACATAACATGTTGTATTCAGGACAAAAAGTTAATTGCTTTGCCAAATTTTTTGCAGTATTACTTTAGTTGCTTGTTGCAAACAGGATGCATGTTTTGGAATATTTTTGTACTGGCTTCCTTCTTTTCACTCTGTCAATTAGGTTAGTATTGTGGAGTAACTACAATATTGTTGATCCATCCTAAGTTTTCTCCTATCACAGCCATTAAAACTCTGTCTTAAAGGTCACCATTGGCCTCATCGTGAAATCCTTGAACGGTTTCCTTCCTTCCTTCCGGCAACTGAGTTAGGAAAGACGCCTGTATCTTTATAGTGACTGATTGATACACCATCCAAAGTGTAATTAATAACTTCATCATGCTCAAAGAGATATTCACTGTCTGCTTTTTTTTATCTTTACCCATCTACCAATAGGTGCCCTTCTTAGCGAGGCATTGGAAAACCTCCCTGGTTTTTGTGGATTAAAATTCAATGCTCAACTCAGCGACCATACAGATAATTGTATGTGTAGGGTACAGAGATTAGGTAGTCATTCAAAAATAATGTTAAACACTATTACTGCACACAGAGTGAGTCCATGCAACTTATTGTGACTTGTTAAGCAAATGTTTAAACCTTAACATATTTAGGCTTGCCATAACAAAGGGGTTGAATACTTATTGACTCAAGACATTTCAGCTTTTCATTTGTAGTTAATTTGTAAAACATAATTCCACTTTGACATTATGGGGTATTGTGTGTAGGCCAGTGACCAAAACATCTTCATTTAATCAATTTTAAATTCAGGCTATAACACAACAAAATGTGGAAAAAGTCAAGGGGTGTGAATACTTTCTGATCAAATGAACAGACAGACAGGGCAGTGTATCGTTCTCTTACGCCTCGATCACACCGACAGCGTCATTGCGTTTTGATACACCAGAAGTACATTCATTTCCAATGGAACGCTGCGTTTGCCTTGCAGCATTGCGTTGCAGTTGCAGTGCATTCTGGGTGGTGCATACGTTGGGTTTATCCAACGTATGCATCAAATTGTATGCGTAGACTTGACAGAAATAGTAGCAAAAGGTGAATGTTATCCACAAAAAATGTGGGATTACAAAATGACAAAAGTTTGACTGCAGAATTTATTCCACAGCATTGATGCATGTATGAAAAAATAAATGGGAGAAAAAACAAGAGGGACAAAAATGTATGCACTCACTAACTAACTGTAAGTCACTCTGGATAAGAGTGTCTGCTAAATGACTATAATGTAATGTAATGCAATGACACTGTCGGTCTGATCGAGGAGTAACTGCATTGAGCTACAGCGATTGAGTTCCAAATGGCACCCTATTTCTTTATGTTGCACTAATTTTGACCAGGGCCCAAAGTAATGCACTACATAGGGAATAGGGTGCCATTTGGGACGCAAAAACAACATTCTTTGCTCATAAATCTGGCAGCCCACTAGAGCATTTCGCTGACTCATCTACATATAATTGATTTATACCAATGATACCCTTACAGTATGCATTCAAGAGATGCTCTTTTGCAATAGTGAAATGGCGCAGGAAAGAGGGGCACAACACTGAGGAGGCATCCTAGATAATGTCTGATCCAATAGAGTGCAGTGCAATGCAGTGGTGCCGACCTAAATACTAGGCAGAGAGAGATCTTATGTGGGGGGCGAGTGGGTTGTTGGGTAAAAAGCGGGTGCTGAGCACTGTCAGTGTGCCCCAAATACCACCCTATTCTCATTAGTGCACAAATTCTGACCAGAGCCAAAAGTAGTGCACTATAAAGGGAATAGGGTGCCATTAAGGACGCATCCTGTATCTGTCTCCTCCTTGATCCAAAATACACTCCCTACAACACAATCAGATTGAAATATAGCTAATAAAATACATTTCTGTTTTGAAACAGCCAAACCATAGAAATCAGCCCATTTTGTTTTGGTAGCCTGATAAAAACTTATAATGTGCAAAATGCCAACGACCTGTCTGTGAGGATGATGTCACTTTAAACTACTGTAACAGCTCGTGGCTTTGTTACTATGTAGCGAGTGGCCTCGCTGAAACTGATAGATTGCGTCAAGCTGCTTTGATATAACGCCAGCTGGTTGGATTAATCATTAGGATACATTGCAGCCATTTCGCTAAAGTTATTGTAACCAAGCTTGCATGTGTGCCTTTACGAAGCCAGCAAATGCTAATTAGCCCCTGGGCTACGCTGTCAAGTGTCCCTGACCGTATATGTCGAAAAAGAAAAGCCACCGTTTAAAATTTGACAAGCTTTGTCCTCGGAACATATCGGTATTTCTAACCGACTGTATGGGCTTAAAAACAGCTGATAAGCAAACTGATAGCAACTGGTTAGCCAGCTAGCAAACGTTAGCTACCGAGCTGTCACCAATAACTAGCCCACTATGATTATGAATCACGCACAAAACACGACAAAGCAGACATGCAAGTTTACTCCGGGAACTCACGATAGTACGGGGATAGGTGTCCACACGATACAGTAGGGGTAACGACTCGTATTGGGGTTTATTCTCTCAAAGGCTATGTGGTAATTCTTCATGGTGTCGATTTCGACATCCGCCATCACCAACTGTGAAAAATGAATTTCATTCGCCCCACTTCCTGGCAACCAACTTCTCCACAGATAGAACAATGAGATTGGCCATCTAGCAATTCTGGCAAATGCCAGATGGACCATCTTTTTGTTGGGTGGGCTGGTGCAAAAAAAGGAGCCAGTGGCCTGTTTAGATATATTTTTTTTAGGATTTTTGCGCAATTTCTCTGTTGTCATAATAATATATTTGAGCATTTGCCTGATCGGTGGACAACGGCCGCCGCACCCCACCAGATGGTCACCGCCAGGTTTCTGATAGGCTAAACTGAGGTTGCGCAAAAATGCACATTCAAAGTCAAACGCGCATCAGCGAAGAGACCCGCTCTGAATCTCTGTTGTCAGTCAGCCAAGGTCATGGATCGTAAAAGACGGAAAGGTGGTGCCGAAAAAGTTAGCGACTAAAAAAACGCTCATGAGGCCGACGCTGCTAAATGTGTGAAATGAATCAACTTATTTTCTAAAAGTTTTGGTTTTGCTGGTCCGAGTGCTGTGACTGTGTCTGTGCTGAGAAATTATACTAGGCTTAGCATCGACAGATCATCTGCTGCTGCAGAAGACAGTGCAGTTGAGGTAGGGAGAAAACAGAGAAAGACACTATGGACGTGGGTGATCATTTAGTTATTTGATTTTGAATTTTAGGACCCCTTTAGGTAACCCAAAAAAATTATATATAACAAATATTTGATTAAATATTGAATTTGGCTTTTTGGAACACAAAATGGGTTATGTATGGGTTACCTTCAGATGAGTCCCGTGACACTTGTGGGAGTAGTAGAGCAAAACAGAGAACCCCATCATGTTCGTGAGAGCCACCCCTTTCCACAGTGGGGTCATATAGCCCAAACGGTTCGGAAGCTACAGACAGAAGTTGGCACATTAGCATTATCGACTTCAGATGAGTCCAGTGACACTTATGGGCCAAACCGTTCAGACACCGCGTGCAGGAGAGAGAATGCTGAGTGCTCAGTCTCTAAAACCCAATTTTCTCTTTGTAATTATACAGAACAAAAAATGTAAACGGAACATGCAACAATTTCAAAGACTCTACTAATTTACAGTTCATATAAGGAAATCAGTCAATTGAAACAAATTCATTAGGCCCTAATCTATGGATTTCACATGACTGGAAATACAGATATGCATATGTTGGTCACAGATACAGAAAAGAAAAAGCAGGTAGAGGCGTGGATCAGAAAACCATTCAGTATCTGGTGTGACCACTATTTGCCTCATGCAGCGCAACACATCCCGAGTGGCGCAGCGGTCTAAGGCACTGCATCTCAGTGCTTGAGGCGTCACTACAGACCCCCTGGTTCGATTCCAGGCTGTATCACAACCGGCCGTGATTGGGAGTCCCATAGGGCGGCGAACAATTGGCCCAGCGTCGTCCGGGTTTGGCCGGTGTAGGCCGTCATTGTAAATATGAATTTGTTCTTAACTTACTTGCCTAGTTAAATAAAGGTAAAATAGTGTTAATCAGGCTGTTGATTGTGGCCTGTGGAATATTGTTCCACTCCTCTTAAATGGCTGTGCGAAGTTGCTGGATATTGGCAGGAACTGGAACACGTTGTCGTACACGTCGATCAAGCGCATCCCAAACATGCTCAATGGGTGACATGTCTGGTGAGTATGCAGGCCATGGAAGAACTGGGACATTTTCAGCTTCCAGGAATTGTGTATTATCATGCTGAAACATGAGGTAATGGCGGCGGATGAATGGCATGACAATGGCCCTCAGGATCTCGTTACGGTATCTCTGTGCATTCAAATTCAACGTGTGCGGGTGTGCATGTGGAGTTGACTTACAAAAATAAGCAGCCTCTTCAGTGTTCAGATAGGGAGTTTTCTCCATAGGGAAAAAAATCTCTCATCTCATTTGAAACCTTTACCTTATGTCAGATCCTGCAATATGTGAGACCCTGCAACCAAATCTCATTCAATGTCCATAAACAAACCCACTCATCAATGGATTTGCTGTCTTTTGTCTCAGTTGAGATATTGATTATGTGTTGGCCAATAAACAGGCACTTGGAGCTTTTAACATTTATAAGACAGTGACTGAGGTTTTTGGCAATCACAGTGAATCAATCAGTGCAGGTATCAGACACAAAACCCCTGTTACCCGACCCTTAGTCTTGTCCACCAGCCAGGGCTTGTTGGCAATTAACCTGGGGACGAGGTTTCCTAGCTGACACCTATAGGCATCACAAGGAAACCACCACCCCTACTGTATATATCACAACGTGAAATAGGGAAATAGACAGTACAAAGCAATCCTTAGAGACCACAGTATCATCACGGTTAGGTCCATGAAAGGTTCATTTCCTTCAGCTATTTGTTGTGTTTACACTGCAATTTAAAGAGGTCATATTGTTTAGGTTGTATAACAGCTGACATACGTTTTGTGATCATGCTGTCAATACAGACCGGCTCAATGGTTTTGAACATCATCAATAATGAGGAATATTGACTGATAAGGTCCCAAAGGTTTTGTTATGAATTTGTTTGCATGGATGGTCATTTCAGGAATATGAATATATAGAGCAATAAAGCTAGATGGCCTTGGAAGTGAAGGTTAAGGTATAGACTATTTCCATCTGAGAAGTAGATACACAATGGATGGCCATTACCTTGACTCTGACTCAAACATATTAGCTGACATTGTTGTTATTGATTGATTACCACCATAAATAAATCAGTGACATGGTTTTCAAAATAAGAAATAAGATGCCAACACATGAAAAAAAGACAAGATGAGTGTAAGAAATGAAAACAATGTAAAAAAAAGAAAGAGGGGGGGCTGATCAAATGTATTGGATATATTTGATCATTTCCACAGGCTGCTCTATTTTACAACACGTGACAGAAAAGCACAACCCTGCAGAAGATGCTGGAGATATTGATGCTCAATAAAAGGTCAGTACATTCTTCACATCTGGATCATACATTTATATAACATTGTATAGAGTCAAAGCTCCATTGTGATCTCAAAACAAAGAAAATGAAGAGATACAGATACGTGGGCTCTGCTCTCCTTACAATTCTGTATGTCAACTACATCAATGTGAAAGGAAACAGTGCCACACAGTGGATATATTTGAAATGATTTCACGTTTACAAATAGTTAGGCACAAAATACATCTAGCTATCTATACTGAGGAATGATTTTCCACGTCCAGGTTAAGTCAACTACTGGACTAAAAAGCTCAATCTGAATCTGTGAACCTGTTCCTAAAAGTTATTTAACTTTAGAATCAGTAGGGTAGACTAGCTTTTGTGTCTGACCAGATGCAATTTCATTCTTTAGGTGTTTCGGATATTTTAATGCAATTTTAAATACAAGGCTGAACAACAACTGAAAAAGCCCCAAGCAATTATGCGCACCAGAAAAGCTTGAATGTCGGCTAACAGTAATCTACACCTGTTTGTTTTCTAGGTTGCTGACAGCTGACCATTAACAAATAACTTGAAAGCAGAGGATCAGTAATGGAGGGTTAATTCAAGTAAACTCAGTTTACCAAACTTTATATTTTATTAATAGGGTTTACTCACCTGTTACCTTTTTAAAGGGATAGTTCACACAAATTACAAAATGACATATTGGTCAAGGCTATCGTGTTCAAAACATCTTTCAGTGACTTTGTTGAGTTTTACAATCAATTTTAGATACTTGTGGATGATTTGCTGATCACCGGACCTTATGATAACTCAGCTATACAGCTGATGCCTCCTGGACTGTTCCTTTTTACGGTACCGCATCCTGTTTATGTTTAGCCTCAGCCCAAACTGTCGTCATTACCAGCTGTTGTCTTAGCTCTCTCTGTCACGATCGTTATATGGAGTAGACCAAGGCGCAGCGTGATGAACGAGCATATTTATTTATATAATGAATGCACGAAGAAAACGTGACGTCCTACGGTAAACACAACCCAAACGGAACAAGATCCCACAAACACGAATGGAAAACAGACTGTTTAAATATGGTTCCCAATCAGAGACAACCAGCCACAGCTGACACTCGTTGCCTCTGATTGAGAACCACACTGGCCAACATAGAAATAGAACACATAGACCTACAACACAGAACTAGAATACATAGAATCTACACACCCTGGCTCAACATATAGAGTCCCCAGAGCCAGGGTGTGACACTCTCAAATTACACCGTGATTGCTTTATGCCTCTCTCCCATCTCAATATGGTTAGCTTATTGTTGTTTCGGTTATTTCTAATTGTACTATTTCACTGTAGATCCCCCAGCCCAGCTAAACCTGCCTTAGATACCTCCTTTGTCCCACCCCCCATACACGTGGAGACCGACTCAATTGGTGCCTCCAGTGATGCTATCTCTTTCATTGTTACCCAACGCTTAGGTTTACCTCCACTTTACTCATATCCTTCCATATCGTTGTCTGTACATAATGCCCTGAATCTTTTCTACAACGCCCGGAAATCTGCCCCCTTTATTCTATGTACCCAACGCACTAGAAGACCAGTTCTTAAAGCCTTTAGCCGTATCCTTATTCTAGTCCTCCTCTGTTCCTCCGGTGATGTAGAGGCTAACCCAGGCCCTGCAGCCCTCAGTATCACTCCTACTCCCCAGGCGCTATCATTTGCTGACTTCTGTAATCGCAAAAGCCTTGGTTTCCTGCATGTAAATATCAGAAGTCTACTTCCTAAGTTTGAGTTATTCACTGCGTTAGCACACTCCGCCAACTCTGATGTTCTAGCAGTGTCTGAATCCTGGCTTAGGAAGGCCACCAAAAATTCTGAAATTTCCATCCCCAACTATAACATTTTCTGTCTAGATAGAACTGCCAAAGGGGGTGGAGTTGCAATCTACTGTAGAGATAGCCTGCAGAGCTCTATCATACTATCCAGGTCTGTGCCCAAACAGTTTGAGCTTCTACTTCTAAAAATCCACCTTTCCAGAAATAAGTCTCTCACTGTTGCTGCTTGCTACAGACCCCCCTCAGCCCCCAGCTGTGCCCTGGACACCATATGTGAATTGATTGCCCCCCATTTATCCTCAGAGTTCGTACTGCTTGGTGACCTAAATTGGGATATGCTTAATACCCCGGCCATCCTACAATCCAAACTAGATGCCCTCAATCTCACGCAAATTATCAACGAACCTACCAGGTACAACCCTAAATCCGTAACCATGGGTACCCTCATAGATATCATCCTGACTAACTTACCCTCTATATACACCTCCGCTGTCTTCAACCAGGATCTCAGCGATCACTGCCTCATTGCCTGTGTCCGTAACGGGTCCGCGGTCAAACGACCACCCCTCATCACTGTCAAACGCTCCCTAAAACACTTTAGCGAGCAGGCCTTCCTAATTGACCTGGCCCAGGTATCCTGGATGGATATAGATCTCATTCCGTCAGTAGAGGATGCCTGGTTGTTCTTTAAAAGTAATTTCCTCTCAATCTTAAATAAACATGCCCCATTCAAAAAATACAGAACTAAGAACAGATATAGCCCCTGGTTCTCCTCAGACTTGACTGCCCTTGACCAGCACAAAAACATCCTGTGGCGTACTGCATTAGCATCAAATAGCCCCCGCGATATGCAACTTTTCAGGGAAGTTAGGAACCAATATACACAAGCAGTCAGGAAAGCAAAGGCTAACTTTTTCAAACAGAAATTTGCATCCTGTAGCACTAACTCCAAAAAGTTTTGGGACACTGTAAAGTCCATGGAGAATAAGAGCACTTCCTCCCAGCTGCCCACTGCACTGAGGCTAGGAAACACTATCACCACCGATAAATCTACAATAATCGAGAATTTCAACAAGCATTTTGCTACAGCTGGCCATGCTTTCCACCTGGCTACCAGTACCCCGGCCACCAACTCTGCACCCTCCGCTGCAACTTGCCCATGCCCCCCCCGCTTCTCCTTCACACAAATTCAGACAGCTGATGTTCTGAAAGAGCTGCAAAATCTGGACCCCTACAAATCAGCTGGGCTAGACAATCTGGACCCTTTCTTTCTAAAACTAGCCGCCGAAATTGTCGCAACCCCTATTACTAGTCTGTTCAACCTCTCTTTCGTAACGTCTGAGATCCCCAGAGATTGGAAAGCTGCCGCGGTCATCCCCCTCTTCAAAGGGGGTGACACTCTAGATCCAAACTGTTACAGACCTATATCCATCCTGCCCTGCCTTTCGAAAGTATTTGAAAGCCAAGTTAACAAACAGATCACTGACCATTTCGAATCCCACCGTACCTTCTCTGCTATGCAATCCGGTTTCCGAGCTGGTCATGGGTGCACTTCAGCCACACTCAAGGTCCTAAACGATATTATAACCGCGATCGATAATAGACAGTACTGTGCAGCCGTCTTCATCGACCTGGCCAAGGCTTTCGACTCTGTCAACCACCGCATTCTTATTGGCAGACTAAATAGCCTTGGTTTCTCAAATGACTGCCTCGCCTGGTTCACCAACTACTTCTCAGATAGAGTTCAGTGTGTCAAATCGGAGGGCCTGTTGTCTGGACCTATGGCAGTCTCTATGGGGGTGACACAGGGTTCAATTCTTGGGCCGACTCTTTTCTCCGTGTATATCAATGATGTCGCTCTTGCTGCTGGTGACTCTCAGATCCACCTCTACGCAGACGACACCATTTTGTATACATCTGGCCCTTCATTGGACACTGTGTTAACAAACCTCCAAACGAGCTTCAATGCCATACAACACTCCTTCAGTAGCCTCCAACTGCTCTTAAACACTAGTAAAACTAAATGCATGCTCTTCAATCGAACGCTGCTGGCACCCGCCCACCCGACTAGAATCACCACTCTCGACGGGTCTGACCTAGAGTATGTGGACAACTACAAATACCTAGGTGTCTGGTTAGACTGTAAACTCTCCTTCCAGACTCACATTAAGAATCTCCAATCCAAAGTTAAATCTAGAATCGGCTTCCTATTTCGCAACAAAGCCTCCTTCACTCATGCTGCCAAACATGCCCTCGTAAAACTGACTATCCTACCGATCCTTGACTTCGGCGATGTCATTTACAAAATAGCCTCCAACACTCTACTCAGCAAATTGGATGTAGTCTATCACAGTGCCATCCGTTTTGTCTCCAAAGCCCCATACACTACCCACCACTGTGACCTGTACGCTCTTGTTGGCTGGTCCTCACTACATGTTCGTTGTCAAACCCACTGGCTCCAGGCCATCTATAAATCACTGCTAGGCAAATCCCCGCCTTATCTTAGCTCATTGGTCACCATAGCAGCACCCACCCGTAGTCTGCGCTCCAGCAGGTATATCTCACTGGTCATTCCCAAAGCCAACACCTCCTTTGGCCGCCATTCCTTCCAGTTCTCTGCTGCCAATGACTGGAACAAATTGCAAAAATCGCTGAAGCTGGAGACTCTTATCTCCCTCACTAACTTTAAGCATCAGTTGTCAGAGCACCTTACCGATCACTGCACCTGTACACAGCCCATCTGAAATTAGCCCACCCAACTACCTCATCCCTATATTGTTATTTATTTTGCTCTTTTGCACCCCAGTATCTCTATTTGCACATAATCTCTTGCACATCTACCATTCCAGTGTTAATACTAATTGTAATTATTTTGCACTATAGCCTATTTATTGCCTTACCTCCATAACTTGCTACATTTGCACACACTGTATATATATTTTCTGTTGTATTTTTTTTTACCTTATGTTTTTTTACCCCATATGTAACTCTGTGTTCTTGTTTTTATCGCACTACTATGCTTTATCTTGGCCAGGTCGCAGTTGTAAATGAGAACTTGTTCTCAACTGGCTTACCTGGTTAAATAAAGGTGAAATAAATATAAATAAATAAATAAATAAATGTTGGACATGATTTACAAAAAATGCTAATATCAGTCCAATGACTTGAATAGGATTTGTGGCACAAATGATTAATGTTAGTATGTGGAAACAGTGACTGGGAAACTAAACCAAAGAATGGATTGCTGTCATACCTTGTCCATAGACTGCTTACAGGGTAAGGAAACCAATGTGTCATTTTGGAATTTGTGTGAACTATCCCTTTAATGCTATTTTGCATTTCGTAGTTTACCCACCTATTCTGCTAGATGAGTGTTGTATGGTATACCCACCTACTTACCCACAGAGTTTAGGGTTCACCCACCTATGTTTTTACCACTACATCCCTCAAGGGATACTTCGGTATATTCTGGACACCATGAAGCAAAATAGTAAACCCGGGAACCCTAGGGAAAAAGGAAAACCCAAGCAAATTCTAAGAACTAGCTTGGAGCTGCCAAGAACACCCCTTTTATCCTTTATCATAGATCAAAAATAGCTGAAGTGGGTCTTTCAGCAGAAGAGGAGAATGCCCCCCCCCCCCCTCGCCACACACCGTTAGTAGGGTACTGCCAATGGGATACTGCCCAAATGGGCACTGTCAACATATTATATAATTGTCTGCACCATTTGAAGGGAGCTTCCAAGCTACAAAGCAGACCTTTGTTGATTATCTGAAGCGGTTCATTCTTAGTTTGGTACATTATATATGCTCTGGCAAACATCCCTGGCATGGTTTCCAATCTGGTTTAATAGGCAGGCAATACTGAGTAACCAAATTGCAGACACAAATAGCATAGGGCAGTTTTTAAAAACCTGATTGTGTAGCCTACATCAACTGCTTTTGCTGATAATGCAGAATATGAAATATTTTAAATTAAACCCATAGACATACTGTATAACCCCGCAAACATGTAAATAATGCTGTCAATGCTATGCCATTGACATAGCCTCTCCCTGTTTGAAACAGGTTAAACACACAGGCGGGAAAGTTTTCTAAAGGAGATTGAGATTGTGCAATGTTTCGTTCCATGACACCACGTTCCGGACACATCCACGCGAAAGAATGTTCCTAATGCCGCCCACGTTCCGGATATGTTTGTTGTTGTATTTGCAGTGTTTTATACTATTGGACTTAAATTACATTTTACATGATTTAGACTCCACGTATAAGCTTTATAGCAGGCTAAAATATAGCATACTATATATTTAGTCCCTCAGTATTCATCCCTCGAAACCAACAGGTTATAGGCTACTGTATCAACCTATTGAAACAATTTCACCGTCATTGTCTCCCGAGTGGCGCAGTGGTCTAAGGCACTGCATCGCAGTGCTAGCTGTGCCACTAGAGATCCTGGTTCGAATCCAGGCTCTGTCGTAGCCGGCCGCGACCGGGAGACCCCATGGGGCGGCGCACAATTGGCCCAGGGTAGGGGAGGGAATGGCCGGCAGGGATGTAGCTCAGTTGATAGAGCATGGCGTTTGCAACGCCAGGGTTGTGGGTTCGATTCCCACAGGGGGTATGAAAAATAATAATGTATGCACTAACTGTAAGTCGCTCTGGATAAGAGCGTCTGCTAAATGACTAAAATGTAAATGTGAAACAACAGAGCGAAATCTAAACTTGACTAGAAACAGTTACACGGTGACTTGTCCTAAAGGCATGAGGGACAGTTCGCAGTCGTTCAGACGTCCACGCCAAAGTTTCCTGTTGCCAAGGTATATACCACATTTCTTCTCTCTCTCGCTCCTTTACTGGTAACGACCGCCTACTTACTTGCCATTGGACACCTCGTGTTCACATAGGACACGCATCTGTTGCATTTCAGTATCTGAGTGGTTGACAAGGCTGTCACCGGTCGGGGAGGCGTGACCGACCGATGACTGTCGGAGGGGGAAATAGACGGAGACAGTCGGACGATCATCACATCTGAAGGTGAAAGATCCCGCGGAAGGTCTTGCTGCGCTGCGTGTCCCGGACTCGTCTGATGTAGGCTAATAAAGTAAGCCTACAGTAGTAGCCTTGAAGAGGAAGAAGTAGACCCACATGCATTGGTATTTTCTCCCTCATCTTGTGCAATGTTCTCAAACTTTTTACTTATCACGTGAAACAGTGTACGCAAGAAAGAGCACAAATTATTTTAGTATAGCCTATACCAAATTAAATTGAATGCATGTCAACATGTTAAATTATAGTATTTGATGGGCGTGAAATAGGTTTTTCTGATTTGTGGAAGAGAGCAATGTCAGAAAGGAATTTCTCACTGATTGCTCTGCCTGCCTCTCTCAGCAGCCTTTGTCACTAAAACATGGGAGAGGCTGAGATTTATACTGTAGGTTTATGTGAGGTATTGATTGCGTTATTATTGGGTGTCAACGATATTTAGTCAATGGGTGCCACAGTGTAAATTCCTCAGTCACATTAGCCATAGGCAAACACTTGACAGGGTTGACAATAGGAAATAGGTATTGCTGAAATTACATTAACTTGACTGAATATGCGTTGTTATCATGTAAGGATCTCGTTTTGAAGGTGTTGCAACTACATTTATTTTAATAAGCAACTCTGTTTTATCAGATGTGGGCATGTGGTCAATAAAAGTTTAAAGTTACTGTGTAAACATGTCTGATAGTGCTTTCTGGTTGGATAACATACTTATGCTGTCTGCTTCTGAAAATGCATTCTTTCACCAGTTCAGGAAATGAAAATTTGATTACTTGATAAAAACGTGCTTGCATCGTATGATCAGAAGAACATAAAGAGAGGGAGGAGAGAACAATGTTTGAGTTTTCACCCTAAGGAAGGAGAGTGTATAATGAATTCAAACTGCATTAGAAATACATTTCAAGTGTGACTTTATCTGTTTCAATGTATACATTTTAATCAGATTTGTGTGTTTAGTTATTAGACTCCCATTACATTTACATTACATTTACATTTTATTCATTTAGCACACTCTTATCCAGAGTGATTTACAGGAGCAATTAGGGTAAAGTTTATACACCACACTGCTTAGAAAGATATCCTTATCTTTTCTCTGTTCATCTTCAAGGTTGAAGTGTTCATGTCCCCCCCATAGCATCGCTCCTCTCCCTCCTATTACTGTTTAGAGTACAAACTACAGAGATAAATAATGTATCAGACACTGAGCATTAGAAGCCCAGGGCAAGGTCCATAGACAGTATAGTAGCCTAATCTGCTAGGTTAACTGCAGATTAAGGCTAACTACTGTTAATACATTGTCAGCTCTGCTGCAGGAGTCAGAACAGGTCTGGTGTAATCTGGCCTCCTGTCCCTGGGGCCTTGGTGACCTAGCCAGGTAGGGCAAGCATAAAGGGTGTCCTCTGTTTCCCTGGTTAAACCAGACTGAACGTGCACTCACCAGTCTAGTCCTCTCTACTGAGGTGGCAGGATTTTACAGAGGAACTGTGAAGGAGAGACGTTCACTTGGACTAGAGACTTATTTTTAAGTAATTTGACTGCTGAAGCAAGTAGTGTGATGTATTTGTATTTCTTTTCATATCCATTTCATTCAACATTAAACGTTTTCATAGCCTTCGCTGATTGTCAACTGCACACACCCCAAATTCTAATTGTCTTGTTAATCGTTCCGGTTGTAATATAAGCTTGTGTTTGCGGAGTCCTCCAACAAAGGTGATGTTTTTATTGCCAATAGTTTTACTTGCTCCGCAGTTTTAAAATAAATTAAGTAATTTTAAACCTCTTTTTATTCTTAGTTATTGTTTTTAAGCCTTTTAAGTGTTAGAATGCTAAATGCCTTTCTAATGGTGTTACTCTCCTTCTCTTTCAATTGCCAGTCTCCTGGAGCTATCCAGCCAGCAACAACAACAGTCCCACCGTCCATCAGACCATCCTTCATGGCAACAATCGTCATGGAGAGGATTGGGCGTCTGTTCATCAACCTTCAGCAGCTAAGGGCGGTGCCCCAGATGCTGACAGAGGCCGCCCCCTCCATGCCCGGCACGCTACGGGACACCGAAGTTCCCGGGTTCTTCAGAGAGCACTACATCCAAGCTGGCTACCGACCGCTCCACCAGGGCTGGAGGTACTGTAACATGATGTACTGCAATACCCATAATGCTATGTACAACATCCGGTTTTATCATAGTAAAGACGTCTCTGAAGCTAACATAATGGTGTCAATCTCTGAAGCTAACATAATAGTGTTCCGTCTCCTTATCAATACAGGTACTACTTCCTGTCGCTGTTCCAGTGTCACAACGAGACCATCAACGTGTGGACCCACCTGCTGGGGTCTCTCCTTGTCCTGGTCAGGTTCCTCCAGCTGGCTGAGATGGTAGACTTTATCCATGATGCCCACGCCTGGCCCCTCCTCATCCTCCTCCTGTCCTCCCTGGCCTACATGGCCTGCAGCACTGTAGCCCACCTCCTGGCCGCCAAATCAGAGTTCTACCACTACTGCTTCTTCTTCCTGGATTACGTAGGAGTGGCTCAGTATCAGTACGGCAGCGCCGTGGCTCACTTCTACTATGCTGTGGAACCAGACTACCACCGGTGGGTCTCCTCGGTCTTCATGCCCACTGCCACCTTCCTCTGCTGCCTGTCCTGCCTGGGCTGCTGCTATGGGAAGTATCGCAACCACAGCCTGCGGGTCTGGGTCCGGAAGGTGGGGCAGGTGGTTCCCTCGGCTATGGCCTATGCCTGGGATACTAGCCCGGTGTTCCACCGCCTCCTCCTCTGGCCCACGTCGCACAGTGATGACATCACTGCCCCGGCCAGTGGCGTAGTCGGCGACCCTGCTATATCCTTCCATGGGGGCCAGGTAGCCTTCTTCCTGTCCAGTGCGTTCTTCTTCACCAACCCACTCCCAGAGCGTCTGTTCCCAGGCCACTGTGACTTCCTGGGGCAGGGCCACCAGCTGTTCCACGTCTTCCTGGTGATCTGTACTCTCTGTCAGATCCAGGCCTCTCACCTGGACTACCTGGGCCGACGGCCACTCTACACACCGCTACATGGAGAGGGAGGAGCAGCAGCCACTATCTATCTGGTGCAGTATGGAGCCACGCTGGTGGCCTGTGTCTGCATAGCAGTCTTCATGGCGAGGAAAGTAAAACGGTTGCTTGACTGCAAAGACAAGTCCAAATGAACTGGCTAGGAGACTGTGTAAGAGGGTAGGAGAGTTATAATCACTTCCCAGTGGGCAAAACTGGTTGAAATGGGTTAATGTTATTACAGCCAGAAACTTTTGCCCAGTTTTGCCCGCTGGGTTGGTACCAAAGTGATCAATGTGGCCTTGGACGACTCGACACACACTGCCTTCCTTGCGTGCTGGAGTATGTTTCTGACATGTCAATCTATATTATAATATTATGTTTCTCTACAGCACCTGTGTCCTTGAGAGTGCTGTTTACCTTTTACATAATGGGAGTTGAGGAAGCCTATCACTAGCCTGGTCCCAGATCTGTTTGTGCTGTGACCATAAGTGTTGGCAAGACAGCACAAACAGATCTGGAACCAGACTAGCCTATCACTGAACAAAGCCTCAACGAAGAGAATAAGAATGTTGATAACTTTTATAGTACTTTCTATATTTGCTAGGCTTGCTCACTGTAATCTTAGAATATATTTGCTTAGTTGTTCTCTGTTCTGGAAAAGTCCTGACTTTGTGTTGACTGAGTTTTGAAAGCAGCTACTGTCACATATTGAACAAATTTTATTGACATGGTGGTGTCAAATTATGTATGTAATGTACATGATCGTACAGTACATGCCTAGTTTACGATCTGTAAATAGCTGATGAGTTTATGTTCCATTGCTACCTTTTCCTTTTGAGTGACCATGAGGGAAAAATGTGTTCCCTCTCTTACCCTTGCGTACCACTGCCAGGACACACTCTTCACTCAGTGCTGTGATGTAAGCCAGAGTAGAGATATGCTCTGATTGGCTCTCTTTGGGAGATCACCATGGTGACCTGTAATAAAACATCAGTTCAGCCAATGGGATTGAATAAAGGTGTGAGGACAACTCCCTTTTTACATTGCAACACACATAGCCAATCCCAACTGGTTCCCTACGCCTTCCGCTTTGCCATATTAAACACTTTTATGTTTGCAGATCTGAAGGGTGATAGGTAATAAAAGTGTAGTGGTGGAGCTTCCACCATATTGCTTCCACCTTACAGACCTGCAATCGCAGGGATATGGCCAAGGGGAAGGGCTAGGAAGTGTATTGGGACCGGCTTTGTTCATGTTTACCCTTTGTCCATTACTCTCTGATTGTGCCATAGGGTGGTATCAGTGGAGGCTGCTGAGGGGAGGAAGGCTCATAATAATGGATGGAGCGAATGGAATGGCATCAAACACATGGAAACCATGTGTTTGATGTATTTGATACCATTCCACTGATTCCGCTCCAGCCATTACCACGAGCCCGTCCTCCCAATTAAAGTGCCACCAACCTCCTGTAAGTGGTATAGTTACCCCCTGACTGATGCAAAAAAATACCTTCACACCAATGCAGTGTTATTATGACATGTCAGGAATCGTAACAATTTGCAGGGCATTCACATTTCAAAACTTTGTTAACTTTATGGCATTTGTAGAACAGTAATAAAAACTACTTGAAGCCCACACCCTTTTCCTTTCATTATTACTGCAACCTCAAACTTCCCTCCGCCAATGAAATATTAAAGACATGCTCAGGTACTTTGGCGACTAGTATTTTTTCAACCTCCCACTTTGTGCTGGATGTGTCAATGTGTAGTTGATAAATGCATAATCTATGAGCAGAATTACTGTCTAACCTCAATTAGCCACGAAATCCCTAGTTTGAAAGCGACTGTTTTCTGGAAGCTATGTGGCCCCATTTTCCCCCACGTGGGCCAGCCCCCTAGCAATTTGAGTTTCAGCCAATGAGCTCCAGCCCCTCGCCATTTGAGTGACAGCTTGCAAGATTCACACACGGTAGAGTGAGAGAGAGAACAATGACGTGGTGCACATATCTGCACATTTGTGATGTAGTACGCAATTTTCTGAGACTTTTGGCTTGTGAGCGCTTCTTTCAGAACTACTGGCTAAAAAGTATACAAAAGTACAGGAGAATCTCTTTAAAGGTGCAATCAGCAGCTACATACAATTTTGGGACATATCAATTAATTATATGTACCCATTGATTCTTGAAGAATATAACTTTATAAATACCTCATGAGTTTAGCAGGGTTGGGGTCAATTACATTAAAATTCCAGTCAATTCAGGAAGTACAATGACATTCCAATTCTCTGGGAATTTGGTTTACTTTCTGAGTTGACTGGAATTTAAATGGAATTGACACCAACCCTGGAGTTTAGTTAAACAGTTGTTCCCCATCAGAACCCAAAATATAAGTTTGTTTTACTCCAATGTTTGTAAACAAAGTAAATGTAAACAAACACTGTAAAGCCTCAAAACATGGTTAGAACTATCATTTTGATTTCATGGATGGTCAGTCCTTGCATCCGTAGAATTTTAGACTGGTTACATTTCTCCAGCCCCATCCCTCTGCCTTTTACCGAAACAGTGGCGGAGAGTACATTTTGTTATTGTTTCAACTACTGATTGGCCCTTGTCACGATCGTCATAATGATTGGACCAAGGCGCAGCGTGATATGCGTACATCTCTTTAATAGTGTACTAGCAACACGATACAAAATACAAAACAACAAAACGAAACGTGAAGTCCTCGGTCATGAACACAAACCAACATGGAACAAGATCCCACCAAACACAAGTGCACAACAGGCTGCCTAAATATGGTTCCCAATCAGAGACAACAAGCAACAGCTGATTCTCGTTGCCTCTGATTGAGAACCACCCCGGCCAACCTAGAAAACACATGAACTAGAAACTGAACATAGAACACAAAACATAGACCCTACACACCCTGGCTCAACATATAAGAGTCCCCAGAGCCAGGGCGTGACAGTACCCCCCCCCCCCCCCCAAAGGCGCGGACTGCGACCGCGCCAACATAAACCCAACAGGGGAGGGGCCGGGTGGGCATTCCACCTCGGAGGCGGATCCGGGCCGGACTGGGCTGGCGACGCGCACCATAGGCTTGGTGCGAGGGGCAGGAACAGGCCGGGCCGGGCTGGTGACGCGCATCACAGGCTTGGTGCGAGGGGCAGGAACAGGCCGGACCGTACTGGGAACACACACCACTGGCCTTGTGTGGGGATCAGGAACGGGCCGGACCAGACTGGTAACACACCTCAGTACCTCTCGCCGTGCCTCTACACTCTCCTTCCCTCTACTGACTAATGGCCCCCGTAACCTGGTGGCCTTCTCTCCTCGTCCACAAACTCGCCCTTTATCTGCCTCCAGCAGCCCCGTCGTCCATGCCGTGTGCCCCCCCAAAAAAATGTCTTGGGGGTGCCTCTCGCCTGTCCGACGACGGCTCGGTTGGCGCCGCTTCTCCTCTCCTGCCTGGGTCTCCCCCTTCATCGCCCTCCGGTAACGGACTGCCTCCTCCTCCGTGATCTGCCCCCAACCGAGGAGGACATCCACTAACGTTACCTCCGGCGTTTGCTCCTGGACACGCTGCTTGGTCCTGTATTGGTGGGATCTTCTGTCACGATCGTCATAATGATTGGACCAAGGCGCAGCGTGATATGCATACATCTCTTTAATAGTGTACTAGCAACACGATACAAAATACAAAACAACAAAACGAAACGTGAAGTCCTCGGTCATGAACACAAATCAACACGGAACAAGATCCCACCAAACACAAGTGCACAACAGGCTGCCTAAGTATGGTTCCCAATCAGAGACAACAAGCAACAGCTGATTCTCGTTGCCTCTGATTGAGAACCACCCCGGCCAACCTAGAAAACACATGAACTAGAAACTGAACATAGAACACAAAACATAGACCCTACACACCCTGGCTCAACATATAAGAGTCCCCAGAGCCAGGGCGTGACAGCCCTTTTATGAAGGATGTAACTATTACATTTCTGTCACAGTATATTGTGTCATTTCTGTCTCCAAGCGTTTCACGATGTTCAGCAGTGTTGAAATCTAGGGGACCGCTGCCACCTTGTGGACAGAGAAATATTTTAATTTGAAGCACAATAATATGTATCGGTATGCCACGAATCCATGTGAATAGCTCACATATCCATCCATTGTCTCCATATTGTATAGTGTATATAGATAGTTGATTTGTTTCCTATTACATCACTAGAACTAATGTAACATTTGAAGCCTACTTTAGTAACCCTAGGATTTGGTTTGATTGATATAACATTGACACATTACAGCCTACTGTTCTATGTCCCATCAGAGTGCTGAAATGATCACTGTAATTGTCCTCTGATTGTGCTCTTCATTAATGACAGATTGACACTGATCCACAGTGGTATAGGCTGACAATCCCATATCAGAATTTACCAAAGGGCGTTAAGTGTGCAAATTAAAATATTGACACCAGTATACCAAAAGTATCTTAGGTTTAGTATCTGTATACTTGTGTCAGCCTCTCTGTCCACAATGAGATCTGTTTGTCCGAGCACAGTTTCACCTCTCCTTATTCTTTGACTTTGACATTGAGATCACATAGCTTCCCTTCAATGAACACAGGCATTTCCCTCCCAGTCCCAGCCTGAACTAGACACTGATCAATAAATGGTGTCGAATTATGATTGACCAGCCTTGCCAGGACACTGTCTGGGGGTCTGATTCCAGTCTTGGGCCTCTTCCTGGTTTGTTCAGTGCCTTTAGCCACTGCCCCCAGCCAAGCCACCCAGCTCTGCTCCTCTTTATCCCATGTAGGAAAAACCTGAATCAGCAGACAAAGCTGGACCTAACCCTAGACTTGCACTTTGTCCACATTCTCCTGCTGCCTGGCTCCCAATGGAAGGGAACAGGCCCGTTTCCCTCTGCTGCTCTGCCAGTGATGAATGTCTACATAACCATGCCAAGCTCAACTAGTTTCATTAGCATTCTGTTCACAATTACATCAGTTACACTGAGACCAAGTAGTCTTGATTCAGATTTACAAATAACTGTTATTTACTTTCAGTTCCAATGGTGGTCTTGCCATATATTCCATTATTGCACCCGAGGCTATGCCATTGACTTGGACAGTGTTCATCACAAGAACGACATTATTGCCTTCTATAAATAGCCTAGGTGGGGTTGGATCATTGATGCTTAGTGACAGTCAGTGAAACAGGGACTATGAGGAGGATTTGTAATCAAGGCACATTGGCTCAGTTGATTGTTGACCAAGGGAAGTGAAATCCATCTAATTTGTGCTATAATTAACTATGTGATGGATGTTCAGAAACAGCTAATGGAAAATAATGTTTGGTAACTGTCTGGACTGTTAACCCCTTCATGTTCATGTAGTTTCAAACATAAGAGGGGGACCCCTCTTTACAAATACAAAAGTATTTATGATTGCATATGGGTAATTATTTTATTCTAGGCCAAGAACAGACTAGCTATAATTTACATCACAGTCCCATCAAATAGCCAACTAGTAGAACTTCAATCTACACACAGGAATAAAGGGTTGCACTGGCCCTTTAAACCACACAGCGACCAGAGGCTTTTTAGTCGCAGGAGGGAGATGCGATTGATTGTAGGCTACGGCAAGAGAGCAGTTCGCGGTACGTCTGACCAACACACAAAGGGATATCGAGAATCGCAACTATGGGCGTGAAATTATATTATACCACCGTTACTGCATCCAGAGAGGTGAGATGAAACGGAGATTCATTGATACATTGTATTCTTGCAGGTGGATACATTTCTAATAGAGACCATTTATGGACCAGTCTGAAAGACACACCCAACGAAATCCCTGTCAACGATCCATCTCAGGATCTGATCAGCATACAATGCGAATTAAATAAAGATTGCAATTGTTTTGATATGTGGAATTATTGATAATTCAGTCCACCATACAATAGCAAGGTTTTGAAGAACGAGTTTATTTGGAGATTAACAAAACGCACCAGGAAATGCAGAATCAGCCCGAAAATGGGGACGGAAGTCATATTGTTCTGCTTTTCTGTTTTATTTCCTTTATCTGTCTGCGTTTAGCGGTAGATCTCACGGGCCTATTAGAATAATGAGGACATGTCAATTGCATAGTTTTCGCACCTGATATAATAGGTTCCTTGTCAACGATGGCTATCGTATACCTACCTACCTGTACGGTGGATGTGAACTATTTCTGCTGTCTAAAAGCATTGTAAACAGACAGCGTTTCATTCAATGGAATTAGTAAAACTGATACAAATGTTGCAGCGTACTTCCCAAGAGTTTGCATTCGCTCGCGCGTGGACACAATGTATGCAAAGTATCGCAGTGAAACATCTGGTGTCAATTACAGGGTGATTCGTTTTTCGGTGGGCTCTGCATTGTACTGCCCATTTAGCCAAATTAGCCATCGGGTCATATGATTCAGGATGTTTTTTTTATTGAAGACTTTAAACGTTGAATGTTTAGCCATAGGCTATGTAATTTCACCTCTACTAAAAAGCAAGGGATTCGGTTTGCCCTTAGCTTTCCTGTTTTCTAATGGACATTTTTTAATCGGCTTTCAGTAGTGCGTGGTGGTGTGCCTTCCTGCCTTGCCCATTGAATACCAGGCTGCAGTTGGTGGGTGACCTAGGCATGGTTACACAAAGCAAACATCCCCTCCCAACTTCCTCAATCCGGCCCAACAAGATAGCGTTGCACAAGTAATAATCAACTATACATTAGATAAGCCCTCTAGCTTTTAAAGGCAAAGTAGACTACTTAGATCTACTAGGCCTTTTTTTGTCTCTGCCAGGATAATCATAGAAGTGCTACCCATCTATCTCCCTTTTTAACCGCAGACTGTAACAAAACAAAACAGATCTGACTGTTTGGAGCCTGGTACTACTAGTAAAGCTTGCAACCTTTTCACACTATCGTACCAACCCAAAACGTACTGTGCTGGCTCTTTTCAGCACTATGTGGAATATATAATCAGGCCATTGCAGTACCGCTAGGCTCAGTTCAGCCAGGTTCGGCTCAGTAGTGTGAAAAGGGTAATGGATCCCTGACCCTGAACTGACCCTTTCCTCGCCCCCCTCCAGGTGAAGTCTCAGCAGGCGGAGGTGATGAGGATCCTGGAGAGTAAGAGCATCCAGTACGAGCTGATTGACATCTCAGTGGGCGGGGAGGTCAGGGACGAGATGAGAAGCAAGGCAGGGAACCCCACAGCTGTCCCGCCACAGATCTTCAATGAGGACCAGTACTGTGGGGTAAGGAAGGGAGAATGAGGATTTGTGAGATCTGACCGTGTTTGTGTGTTTGTCTAACGGTATGAAGATGGTGAGTTTATTTAAAGGTGTTTACTTAAAGATGGCATAAACCTGTTATGAGCCCTTTTCTAATATCTTATACTCTGTTTGGTCTCTTTCCTCCAGAACTATGAGATGTTTTCGGACGCAGTGGAGGAGGACAAAGTGGAACAGTTTCTGAAGATGGCGTGATGAGGAAGAGTCGTGTGTCATCGTCCCCCACCACACCCCCCAAGGGAGGCCCGTTGACTACCCCTCTGCCCCGCTGGTGGTGCCCGCCCTCCTTTGTCTCAATGCAATGATGAATGCCAAATACAACCAACCAACCAATGAAAAGGCGCACCCCTCCCCCCCTGCCCACCCCCCCCTGCTGGACTCTTACCTAACCACTGTTAATATGATTGTTTATGTTTTATACGGCACTTATTATACTCCCTCTGTTTCCTTCGTCACTGTTTCCCTGTGTGGTCTTCCTGGTCAGGATCTACGTTCAAATACTTTTAAATCATTTCAAATACTTAAGTGGTGCTTTTATTTAAGCTTCACTGTTGCAATTGAGCCAATAAAAAAGGGCAAACCCTACCCACCTGGCACTCCATGCAGACTAAAGCAAATGCTCAAATATTTGAAAGATTTTTAATAATATTTGAACACAGGTCTGCTTGGTCTGACGTGTTCATGTCATTAATCAGTCTTAGTCTGGTCTGTGGGATCAGTGGCGCTGCCTAATCTAGATGTGTGGTAATTCGGTCAGGTAATCTGGGCTGCCACCACATGTGATTAATGTAGATCCACTAATCCAGAGGCTAACATTCACCAGGAATCTATGTTCATGATCGTTCCCTTGCCCAAGGGGAGAAATGCACTGAAATGCCCTTTTTATTCCCTATATTGTAGACTACTTTTGGCCACAGTCCTGGTCAAATGTAATGCACAATGGCTGCGTTTACACAGGCAGCCCAATTCAGATTTTTTTTTTTAAACAAATTGGTCTTTTGACCAGTCACAGATCTTTTTCAGAGCTGATTTGTCAAAAGACCAATTAAAGAATTGGGCTGCCTGTCTAAATGCAGCCTCTGTAGGGAATAGGGGTCATTTCAGACCCACAGAAAACTTGGTTATTAGCGGTTAGTCTTATTAACAGTGTTTGTCTTTTTTTCTTACCTGGCCTTCTTGACTCACATGTTGTTCATATCGACAGACAGAAGCCATTTTGAAATATAATTGGGCCTGTAGACAGCAATGTGCATAGGAGAATGTAGCATGGAGAATGTGGAAGCCAAAAATCACAGAACCTTAAAGAAATGTGAATTGTGGTAGAGACAGAATAAGTTAATTGGATTCTACTTTGGTCCAAAACATTTAAATGCTTAGCAGGCTAATGTTATCAAAGGTCCATGCTGGAAAGGTGAGTCCACTGTGGAGCGTTACAGAAGATGGTAAAAACAGACAGACAGCATTCCATAGTGTTGAACTTGGTGCCAATAAATGTCTGTGAGAATGTGTTTTACAGATGGATACAGTCACCTTTGACCTCAATATAGTCTTATTTTACTCTGTTACTGCATTCCAGACAGCTGCATTTTTTTGAGACCACTAACATTTGCTGGGAATGGCCTTATCCTCAATCATTGGTCTTACATAGACATTAAATATACATTTTATAGGACATTGTTGCAAAACTACATAACACGGTTACTGGTACTACAGCTGTACATCCTTACTATAAAAGATTGAGGATTATAACCCCCTGAATTTATAAGCCCCCATGACTGTTTTGGACCTTCATTCCTGATCTAGCTGTGATAATGTCCATCTCAATCTCGATCCAGCTTGACGATGCAGTAAACTACTATGCACTTAACTCTGCTTCATATTCCAACTGTTGTACTGACTCTTGGCTACTGAGTGGAAAAATAAATTGTTTCAGATTGAACAGACTCAATCTCAGCCTTAGATAAAACTGGTTCATCACATCAGAAAGTTGAAAGCCTCACTTTTCGTGCTTCAAGTGTCTGCTACTCTGCTTTCTTCCAACTGGTTTCCCTTCCATGGGATGTTGTGAAAAACGTTTTATGTGTAGAGTCCCACATCTTTTTCATCCTATTTTATATATATTTTAAATTTGTATTTGAAAAATATTGCCCCCAGTGTAATCCCTGTACTTGAGCTTACCTATCATTATAACCCCTGGTTCCACATAGGAACCTTGATTTTCATCTATCTCAGGTGAAGTCTGGCAACGCGACACCACGCATAGTATATCTGGGTATGTAGGTGTGGGACTTCTACTTCGTAATGGCAGCCTTAACGGAATGTTTGTGCACTGTTTTGTCATTTGATAGTGGTAGATGTCTTATTGGTCAATGATGTGTAGCTATTCACTATCAACTATATGTTCAACATTCCATGTCTCTCTCTTCGAGCTCCTGCTTTGCTTTTGGACCAAAGTCCCTTTGGCCAAAATAAAGAAAAAATAAAATATATGGAATGAGATGTCTTCCAAGAAGATTGTGAAAAAGGGTCAAATAAAATGGAATTATGTCTAACAGGTCTATTTGTGTCATGCTGAATTACAAGTCTGATGGTTTAAAAAGTGAATCAAGTGACTCAGTTCAAGTTGATTCATTTGGTCTTTAGTGTGTCATGAACATATTCTTTATTGTACAATAGTATTACAAATACAATTGCAAAGCTCTCAAAACAGAGAAAAACAGTACATATACAGTATATTAATCCGATACTATATTGATTCAGGGGTATTGTTCTTCCAGCTCTCTTCTATCTTCATTAAGACATAGCCTTTCCATTTGCAGTTCTCTCCATCTCATTGAGGAATGTTACAGGGCCTTGTACGTCCTGCTGCTGCGCACTCTACACGGTGCCAGTCTGTAATTGACAAGTACTCATCTGCCCAACAAAACTCCACCCCCAATGAAATGGAGACAGAATATTTTGATTCTTGGTGGATAGTGAGCACAAAGAAAGGTGTATCGATGTGCCATGCTGTGCAGGTTTTTCATTGAGAGTTTACAGATAAAAACCTCAACACATACAGTATAGAATACTAGCTTCTTATTGGTTCCAAACCTTCATTCAGGTTTTGCCCATGACCAAAAACATGACATCCATGTAATAAAATGCATGATGACTGAGCAACACGTGAGGTAGGTGTACAAAAGGCAATATCACTCGTTTTGCACTACTCTTTATCAACACATACATCTCACAGGGGGAAGAGCAAGAAACCACTGAATTTGTTCACACGATCAAAGTTGTTTTCTCACGTGTGTTGTGATCAGTGGCAATTTTAGCATGTAAATCTTGGTGGGGCAAACAAAAAATGTATGCATGCCAGCAACACCACACAAAAAAATACATTTATTGCACTATAACGGTGACAAACGGTGTCTACAAACTGTTGGGGCCTACAAAAAGCTGTCGTAACAGCAGAGCTTTCTTTTCAGCACCATGCAGTGAATCCTTACCACCGCTACACCTGGCTTTCAGCGGAGCCTTGTCCGGCAGCGAAACAGTTCATTCAGCCTAATTTACTGCCTTTAAAAAAAACATAGCTGATATGTCTGACTTGCTTAAACAAATGTGGTTTCTACTGACAATTGAGATGTACAAACTATGGCATAAGGGGACGACGAGCGGATTAGAGGCAATCCGTAATTTCGATTAAGACATTAATGAGCGAGCTAGGATGAACGTAGTCAATATAACTATTTGTTCAGCACTTTTGAAATGTACTGCGACAGAATTCAGAACATGGGCCGTTCTTACAGTATTCTCCCTGTACACCAAGTCAGAACCGTAGGATAAATAAAGGGGGCATATAAGCAGACAATGAAAGCTCTTACAATATTTGATTATTACATTTCTCTAAAACAGGCTATAGGCTACAGTGAGGGAAAAAAGTATTTGATCCCCTGCTGATTTTGTACGCTTGCCCAATGACAAAGAAATTATCAGTCTATAATTTTAATGGTAGGTTTATTTGAACAGTGAGAGACAGAATAACAACAACAAAATCCAGAAAAACGCATGTCAAAAATGTTATAAATTGATTTGCATTTTAATGAGGGAAATAAGTATTTGACCCCCTCTCAATCAGAAAGATTTCTGGCTCCCAGGTATCTTTTATACAGGTAACGAGCTGAGATTAGGAGCACACTCTTAAAGGGAGTGCTCGTAATCTCAGCTTGTTACCCGTATAAAAGTCACCTGTCCACAGAAGCAATCAATCAATCAGATTCCAAACTCTCCACCATGGCCAAGACCAAAGAGCTCTCCAAGGATGTTAGGGACAAGATTGTAGACCTACACAAGGCTGGAATGGGCTACAAGACCATCGCCAAGCAGCTTGGTGAGAAGGTGACAACAGTTGGTGCGATTATTCGCAAATGGAAGAAACACAAAAGAACTGTCAGTCTCCCTCGGCCTGGGGCTCCATGCAAGATCTCACCTCGTGGAGTTGCAATGATCATGAGAACAGTGAGGAATCAGGCCAGAACTACACAGGAGGATCTTGTCAATAATCTCAAGACAGATGGGACCATAGTCACCAAGAAAACAATTGGTAACACACTACGCCGTGAAGGACTGAAATCCTGCAACGCCCGCAAGGTCCCCCTGCTCAAGAAAGCACATATACAGGGCTGTCTGAAGTTTGCCAATGAACATCTGAATGATTCAGAGGAGAACTGGGTGAAAGTGTTGTGGTCAGATCAGACCAAAATGGAGCTCTTTGGCATCAACTCAACTCGCCGTGTTTGGAGAAGGAGGAATGCTGCCTATGACCCCAAGAACACCATCCCCACCGTCAAACATGGAGGTGGAAACATTATTCTTTGGGGGTGTTTTTCTGCTAAGGGGACAGGACAACTTCACAGCATCAAAGGGACGATGGACGGGGCCATGTACCGTCAAATCTTGGGTGAGAACCTCCTTCCCTCAGCCAGGGCATTGAAAATGGGTCATGGATTTGTATTCCAGCATGACAATGACCCAAAAAACACGGCCAAGGCAACAAAGGAGTGGCTCAAGAAGAAGCACATTAAGGTCCTGGAGTGGCCTAGCCAGTCTCCAGACCTTAATCCCATAGAACATCTGTGGAGGGATCTGAAGGTTTGAGTTGCCAAACGTCAGCCTCGAAACCTTAATGACTTGGAGAAGATCTGCAAAGAGGAGTGGAACAAAATCCCTCCTGAGATGTGTGCAAACCTGGTGGCCAACTACAAGAAACGTCTGACCTCTGTGATTGCCAACAGGGGTTTTGCCACCAAGTACTAAGTCATGTTTTGCAGAGGGGTCAAATTCCTATTTCCCTCATTAAAATGCAAACAGCTTACTACACTACATACACTTAGTGTTACTTTCTTAGCTACAGTATACATATCTCTCTGGCATATTACATTTATGCAGCAGCATACAATACATTTTTGGACTCACCTTGTTGTGCTGTGCTCATTTGAACATGAAGGTGGCACGGCGGTCCTTCTTGCGGGCAAACTTTGTCATCAAAGTCTGGCATTCTCTGGATTCATGGTGCTTTCAAGACAACTGGGAACTCTGAAAAAAATAAGGTTGAATCATGACGTCAGCGATCTTCATGTCGGAGCTCTAGAAAGAGGCCTGAGTTCCGACTTGGAATTCCGAGTTGGATGACCGTTCAAAACGTATTTTCCCAGTCGGAGCTCGTTTCTTTCAGAGTTCCCAGTTGTCTTGAACTCACTGAAGTCTGAGATTTCCCAGTTCCGAGTTTCCAGTTGTTTTGAACGCGGCATAAATCATGCTGGATTGACAGTATGGCCAATGTATTCAAGTTTTTCTGGCCCATGGTGTTGAATGTTTATCCTTTTAAGCTTGGAAAAGAGACCCTTAAACCCAGACTTGGACCACACACCCACTCCACTAAATAGCAGGCTAGTGATTGCTTTGCAACGCTTGCAGTTAGCCATTGATTCCTTCCAAACCACTCATTGTTGAATTTGCGATTTCCAACTTGTGTAATGTTAATGTCCAATGGCCGATTTGCACCGATACATTTTATCTAAAATGTATCTTCATATGACAAGGATTGAAAAGTATAAGTATTTGCCAGTAGATTGTCGACATGATTCATGATGATGACCGCTTGTCTAGCTTGCTAGCTAAGATTTTGAAAGTATGATGTTGACATAATCAGTCCAATCAAAGCTACGGTAGATATAACGTGATTTTACGTCATTTTATCTGTGACCAATGACCTTGAGCCTTCTTGGATGGGCACTTCTAATGTAGCTCTATGTCAGCACCCAAGGGGCTTGAATTTTCGAGCTCTCCCCGTAGATTTTGCGGCGACGTAGTGTCCCCATGAGTGACAGAACACTGAGCCAATCACGGCACAACTAAAGAACATTATCAACCCCTACACTACGGATTTCCTGCTGGCTGCCCCACCACCACAGAAAGCACTGAGCTAGGCTGAAACACCTGCATTTTGGAGTTGCCTTACTCAAGAAAGCAAAAAAGAGACCATGTTTGTATGCGGCTTTATTAACTCAATGTTATTTTTTGTTTTACATTGTTTGCAAACTGATATGTGACGTATTAATGCCAAAATAACATGCAAAACAGGCAACAACTGCCCCACCTGACCTGAATGACGGGTCGCCACTGGTTGTGATGGGGACACAGGTGTGACATGAGAATAAAGGAAGTAAGAAAACCATTACACTCCTGGCTGCTTGTCATCGTTCAGTGTACAGGGCCTGATATTGACACATGATCGGGCACAGGAAGTTAATAAAGAATGCCCACTCAGCGTTTTCTGTTCAAGCTGTGCTCTATGTTGATGGGAACAGAGCCATGTGTATACAGCATGGGTCTGGATGGGAACTGGCTGTAAACTGGCTGTAAACCTTATTTGATGCTGCACGTGTCTCCATCTATCGTGGTGGAATAACAACAGTAATAAGATTTATCCATGTTTGTGAAAGTGTTCATTTATATATACTATTTATTTATCTACTATTTATATATTAATTATGCCACTTGGTAGGTCAAATAAGATTAAGATTTATACTGAACAAAAATGTAAATGCAACAATTTCAAAGATTTTACTGAGTTACAGTTCATATAACGGAAATAAGTCAATTTAAATACATTCATTAGGCCCTAATCTATGGATTTCACATGACTGGGCAGGGGTGGGCCTGGGAGGGCATAGACCCACAAAAGGGCTTTATTAGACAGAAATTATCCTGCAGGTGAAGAAGCTGGATGTGGAGGTCCTGGGCTGGCGTAGTTACACGTGGTCTGTGGTTGTGAGGTCGGTTGGACGTACTGCCAAATTCTCTAAAACGACGTTGGAGGTTGCTTATGGTAGAGAAATTAACATTGAATTCTCTGGCAACAGCTCTGGTGGACATTCCTGCAGTCAGCATGCCAATTGCACACTCCCTCAAAACTTTAGACATCTGTAGCATTGTGTTGTGTGACAAAACGGCACATTTTAAAGTGGCCTTTTATTGTCCCCAGCACAAGATGCACCTGTGTAATGATCATGCTGTTTAATCAGCTTATTGATATGCCACACCTGTCAGGTGGATGGATTATCTTGGCAAAGGAGAAATGCTCACTCATAGGGATGTAAACAAATTAGTGCACAAAAGTTGAGAAATAAGCTTTTTGTGCATATGGAACATTTCTCGGATGTTTTATTTCAGCTCATAAATTACATGTTGCATTTATAGTTTTGTTCTGTGTATTATCACCAGGTATAAGTCAATAAAGAACAACTTATTTAGAAACTGAGTGGAATTTACCTCATCATGACATGCAGCGAATAAAATTCACTGCTGTTAAATTTGGTTCACACACAAGCACTTCTTAAATTTTTTTATTGGTTTCAAGTAGCCCCCCCCAAAAAAGTATTTGTTTTATGAGAACAAAAACAAACAGTTGAGTAAGTCTTTAGTACGAATCTCATCAAGGTATTTAGAAATAATACTCTTCCAAATTCAAGGGTAAATCTTACAGCCTGGCTTTAAAGTATTGAATATGTGCTGACATATTTTATAGTGTGATAATGATAAAAATACCAGATATCCAACTAAGAATATACATGTAATTATTCTGTCTGTTAATAATAAATTGTTGGATTTTACATTCTTGTGTGATTGTGTGCTTCTTCCATGATTTTTGTTTTAATGAAAAAATAACTCCCTATCTAGGGGCTGGTTTATGTTTATAGATTTTTTTCATGATTCTTTGAATTGTAACACTATCCCTCACACCATCTTGCTAAATATGTAACAAACTTAGAGATTCTCCGGTACTTTTTAGCCAGTAGTTCTGAAAGTAGCGCTCACAAGCCAAAAGTGGTCCCCAGAAATTGCGTACTTCATCACATACAGAAAATCACATTGTAGGATTTTTAATGAATTTATTTGCAAATTATGGTGGAAAATAAGTATTTGGTCAACAACAAAAGTTTCTCAATACTTTGTTATATACCCTTTGTTGGCAATGACACAGGTCAAACGTTTTCTGTAAGTCTTCACAAGGTTTTCACACACTGTTGCTGGTATTTTGGCCCATTCCTCCATGCAGATCTCCTCTAGAGCAGTGATGTTTTGGGGCTGTCGCTGGGCAACACGGACTTTCAACTCCCTCCAAAGATTTTCTATGGGGTTGAGATCTGGAGACTGGCTAGGTCACTCCAGGACCTTGAAATGCTTCTTACGAAGCCACTCCTTCGTTGCCCGGGCGGTGTGTTTGGGATCATTGTCATGCTGAAAGACCCAGCCACGTTTCATCTTCAATGCCCTTGCTGATGGAAGGAGGTTTTCACTCAAAATCTCACGATACATGGCCCCATTCATTCTTTCGTTTACACGGATCAGTCGTCCTGGTCCCTTTGCAGAAAAACTGCCCCAAAGCATGATGTTTCCACCCCTATGCTTCACAGTAGGTATGGTGTTCTTTGGATGCAACTCAGCATTCTTTGTCCTCCAAACACGACGAGTTGAGTTTTTACCAAAAAGTTCTATTATGGTTTCATCTGACCATATGACATTCTCCCAATCCTCTTCTGGATCATCCAAATGCACTCTAGCAAACTTCAGACGGGCCTGGACATGTACTGGCTTAAGCAGGGGGACACGTTTCACACTGCAGGATTTGAGTCCCTGGCGGCATAGTGTGTTACTGATGGTAGGCTTTGTTACTTTGGTCCCAGCTCTCTGCAGGTCATTCACTAGGTCCCCCCGTGTGGTTCTGGGATTTTTGCTCACCGTTCTTGTGATTATTTTGACCCCACGGGGTGAGATCTTGCGTGGAGCCCCAGATCGAGGGAGATTATCAGTGGTCTTGTATGTCTTCCATTTCCTAATAATTGCTCCCACAGTTGATTTCTTCAAACCAAGCTGCTTACCTATTGCAGATTCAGTCTTCCCAGCCTGGTGCAGGTCTACACTTTTGTTTCTGGTGTCCTTTGACAGCTCTTTGGTCTTGGCCATAGTGGAGTTTGGAGTGTGACTGTTTGAGGTTGTGGACAGGTGTCTTTTATACTGATAACAAGTTCAAACAGGTGCCATTAATACAGGTAACGAGTGGAGGACAGAGGAGCCTCTTAAAGAAGAAGTTACAGGTCTGTGAGAGCCAGAAATCTTGCTTGTTTGTAGGTGACCAAATACTTATTTTCCACCATAATTTGCAAATAAATTCATTAAAAATCCTACAATGTGATTTTCTGGATTTCTTTCCTCAATTTGTCTGTCATAGTTGACGTGTAACTATGATGAAAATTACAGGCCTCTCTCATCTTTTTAAGTGGGAGAACTTGCACAATTGGTGGCTGACTAAATCCTTTTTTCCCCACTGTATGTGCAGATACTGTATGTGCACCATGTCATTGCTCGCTCTCTTGCTCTGCTGTGTGCACCATGTCATTGTTCTCTCTTGCTCTGCTGTGTGCATGATCTGCTTCTTGCTAGCTGTCACTCAAATGGTGAGAGGCTGAAGCTTATTGGTTGAACTCGAAAAATAGTTGCTTTCAAACTAGTGATTTTGTGGCTAATTGAGGTAAAACAGTACTTCTGCTCATAGATGATGCATGCATGAACTACACATTGACAAATCCAGCCCAAAACGGGAGGTTGAAAAAATACTTAGTAGTCGCCAAAGTTCCAGAAGTATGTCTTTAACAACCACCACATTTGGCAACTGACATTTAAGCATGGTGTTGGAATACTTCATTATTTGTACAAACGTATTTAAGAAGATATGATTGTGCAGCGTCTTTTTGGCTTCACAGTTTCTTCATGTCCAGGCTGATCGGGGTCTGCTACGAATCTATGAGAGGAAAACAAGTGCTTTAACAATTAATAAACATCCTGGTTCAGTACCTCGTCCTGGTAGCCCTGCTGGGCCATCCTCTGAGTCTCCAGCCTCAGAACCTCTCTCTCTTCCTTCTCCTGCAGCCGCTGCTCCACCTGCAAAGTAGAGAAAACAGTGAGTCAACGCAGGTTGTTCACAGCTGTTCATACAGCCACAGAAAACACTGCTACTCCTACTGCTCTTTCCTCGTCTGACCACGTGTTCTCGCATACCCCGAGACCATCTGGTCAGCGCGGCAGTGGCACAGGAATCCTCATCTCTCCCAAGTGGACATTCTCTCTTTTTCCCCTGACCCATCTGTCTATCTCCTCATTTGAATTCCATGCTGTCACAGTCACTAGCCCATTCAAGCTTAACATCCTTGTCATTTATCGCCCTCCAGGTTCCCTTGGAGAGTTCATCAATGGGCTTGACGCCTTGATAAGTTCCTTTCCTGAGGATGGCTCACCCCTCACAGTTCTGGGTGACTTTAACCTCCCTATGTCTGCCTTTGACTCATTTCTCTCTGCCTCCTGCTTCCCCCCCCCCTTTCCTCTTTTGACCTCACCCTCTCACCGTCCCCCCCTACTCACAAGGCAGGCAATACGCTTGGCCTCATCTTTACTAGATGCCGTTCTTCTACTAATCTCACTGCAACTCCCCTCCAAGTCTCCGACCACTACTTTGTATCCTTTTCTCTCTCGCTCTCCTCCAACACTACTCACTCTGCCCCTACTCAGATGGTAATGTGCCGTCGCAACCTTCGCTCTCTCTCTCCCGCTACTCTCTCCTCTTCCATCCTATCATCTCTTCCCTCTGCTCAATCCTTCTCCCTCCGATCTCCTGATTCTGCCTCCTCAACCCTCCTCTCCTCCCTTTCTGCATCGTTTGACTCTCTATGTCCCCAATCCTCCCGGCCGGCTCGGTCCTCCCCTCCTGCTCCGTGGCTTGACGACTCATTGCGAGCTCACAGAAGAGGGCTCCGGGCAGCCGAGCGGAACTGGAGGAAAACTAGACTCCCTGCGGACCTGTCATCTTTTCACTCCCTCCTCTCTACATTCTCTTCCTCTGTTTCCGCTGCTAAAGCCACTTTCTACCACTCTAAATTTCAAGCCTCTGCCTCTAACCCTAGGAAGCTCTTTGCCACCTTCTCCTCCCTGCTGAATCCTCCTCACCCTCCCTCTCTGTGGATGACTTTGTCAACCATTTTGAAAAGAAGGTTGACGACATCCGATCCTCATTTATTAACTCAAATGACACCGCTGGTCCTGCTCACACTGCCCTACCCTATGCTTTGACTTCTTTCTCCCCTCTCTCTCCAGATGAAATCTTGCGACTTGTGACGGCCGGCCGCCCAACAACCTGCCCGCTTGACCCTATCCCCTCCTCTCCTCTCCAGACCATTTCCGGAGACCTTCTCCCTTACCTCACCTCGCTCATCAACTCAACCTTGACCACTGGCCATGTCCCTTCCGTCTTCAAGAGAGCGAGAGTTGCACCCCTCCTCAAAAAACCTACACTCGATCCCTCCGATGTCAACAACTACAGACCAGTATCCCTTCTTTCTTTTCTCTCCAAAACTCTTGAGCGTGCCGTCTCTAGCCAACTCTCCTGCTATCTTTCTCAGAATGACCTTCTTGATCCAAACCAGTCAGGTTTCAAGACTGGTCATTCAACTGAGACTGCTCTTCTCTGTGTCACGGAGGCTCTCCGCACTGCTAAAGCTAACTCTCTCTCCTCTGCTCTTATCCTTCTAGACCTATCTGCTGCCTTTGATACTGTGAACCATCAGATCCTCCTCTCCACCCTCTCCGAGTTGGGCATCTCTGGCGCTGCTCACTCTTGGATTGCGTCCTACCTGACAGGTCGCTCCTACCAGGTGGCGTGGCGAGAATCTGTCTCTGCACCATGTGCTCTCACCACTGGTGTCCCCCAGGGCTCAGTTCTAGGCCCTCTCCTATTCTCTCTATACACCAAGTCACTTGGCTCTGTCATATCCTCACATGGTCTCTCCTATCATTGCTACGCAGACGACACACAAATAATCTTCTCCTTTCCCCCTTCTGATAACCAAGTGGCGAATCGCATCTCTGCATGTCTGGCAGACATATCAGTGTGGATGCCGGATCACCACCTCAAGCTGAACCTTGGCAAGACAGAGCTGCTCTTCCTCCCGGGGAAGGACTGCCCGCTCCATGATCTCGCCATCACGGTTGACAACTCCATTGTGTCCTCCTCCCAGAGTGCAAAGAACCTTGGCGTGACCCTGGACAACACCCTGTCGTCTCCGCTAACATCAAAGTGGTGACCCGATCCTGCAGGTTCATGCTCTACAACATTCGCAGAGTACGACCCTACCTTACACAGAAAGCGCACAGGTCCTAATCCAGGCACTTGTCATCTCCCGTCTGGATTACTGCAACTCGCTGTTGGCTGGGCTTCCTGCCTGTGCCATTAAACCCCTACAACTTATCCAGAATGCCGCAGCCCGTCTGGTGTTTGACCTTCCCAAGTTCTCTCATGTCACCCCGCTCCTCCACACACTCCACTGGCTTCCAGTTGAGACTCGCATCTACTACAAGACCATGGTACCTGCCTACGGAGCTGTGAGGGGAACGGCACCTCCTTACCTTCAGGCTCTGATCAGACCCTACACCCAAACGAGGGCACTACGTTCATCCACCTCTGGCCTGCTAGCTCCCCTACCTCTACGGAAGCACAGTTCCCGCTCAGCCCAGTCAAAGCTATTCGCTGCTCTGGCACCCCAATGGTGGAACAAGCTCCCCCACCACGCTAGGACAGCGGAGTCACTGACCACCTTCCGGAGACACTTGAAACTCTACCTCTTTAATGAATACCTGGAATAGTATAAATTAATCCTTCTTCCCCCACCCCCATAAAAAAAGTAATTAAAAAAGGTGGTTGTCCCACTGGCTATCATAAGTTGAATGCACCAATTTGTAAGTCGCTCTGGATAAGAGCGTCTGCTAAATGATGTAAAATGTCAATGTAAATGAGTTTGAAGGCCCCGGCCCACCTGTGTGTTGATCTCCTGCATAAGAGCTGTCCTGTGGCCCTCTTTGTCCTCCCTGTCCTGGTGTCTGGTCTGCCGCTCCAGCTGCTCAAGCTTCCTCAGGGACTCTTCCTGAGCCTGACGGTTCTCCTGCATTTTGAGCTTAAGCTGCTGCAGTCTCACTGCCAGAACCTTCCGGAGTAAAGGAGAGAGCTCAGATTATCTAGTATTTTGCCTTTAGGACCTAAGATTGGCACTCCTTGGTGTGTTGTCCATGCCCCCCCATCCCCTCAGGCCCACTAGCTCTCCTCTCCTTCTCCCACTCCGCCCCCCGCTTCTCCCAAATTTGCTGGCTCCTCCCTGACAGGACAAGACAGAACATGACTCACAGGGCAGTCAATTAACTTTGCAACACAAATGCAGATGTCATACCTGTAGGCCTGAATCAACTTTCAATTCCAAATGACTAAACGTTTACCAATAAATTATTTTCACATTGACTGCCTGCCTGAGTGATATCTCCAATCATATCTCTCTGTCTGGCACACTCAAACATCACAGAACAGGGGTGTATTCTCAAGGAACTAAACTGAACCAAACACAAGGAAACAGAATGAAACGGGGAGGGATCTACCTGAATTTGCCCAATGGAAACTAGATTTTGTTGCAAAATGTTTGCACAACAGTTTGTACTGAACGACACGTTTCCCCAAATCACTCTGTTCTTCAGGGGTAAATTCATTACAGAAACTGTTGACAATTTAAGAATCAAACGGAGGCAAACAGAGCAAAATTTGAGTTTTTATTGGACAAATTCTTGTAGGTCCGTCCCTATTACACTTGATTCCATTTAAGAAAGGTTTTGCAACAGAATTGGCGGAATGAATACGCCCTAGCCTTTGAGGTATGTTTGCTCCAGTTTGGTGGATGTGGCCTGATCAATATGGGTGTGACCATTTGAAATCGAAAACTTAAAACTTGTCAGCACACACAATCGCCCTCTAAGCCACCATAATCAGGCTATTATTTAACTGGTCGTTCAGTACAGTTTCCGTTTATCTAAACACCGCTCTGTTGTACTGAACGCACCCCTACCCTCCTGGGGGAAAGCTATTTAGACTGGCCTACCTGGAAGGAGCTAGGCCCATTAACTAGCCTTGGAGGCTCCTTTCGGGATTCCTACCTACCCGGGAGGCTGTTGTTCAGACTGACCTGCCTGGGAGGTGCATTAGTTTGTTAACATATGCCAAAGAGACTTAGTCATGCATGCATACATGTTTTACGTATGGGTGGTCCCGGGAATCGAACCCACTATCCTGGAGTCGCAAGCGCCATGCTCTACAAACTGAGCGACAGAGGATTGTAATTCAGGCTGTAATTCAGAACTCCATCTTCCTGTTTTCCTGTGATACAGCTATTTAGACGGACCTGCTATTTAGACGGACCTGCTATTTAGACGGACCTGCTATTTAGACTGACCTGCCTGGGATGGGAGTAGCTAGAGGCTGATATGGAAACCTATGTTACTGGCATGGCCTGTGAGGCAGTTGTTCAATTACAGTGTCCAACATATACATTTGACAGTGAAGCCATCATAGAAACTTCCATGTTAAACATATTCAGTTTAAATACACATGGTTGCTGTACACGGATTAACTTAAAATATTCACTTATCTGGCTTTATTGCAAAAATTCATCTGCAGCTGCATGGAAGAAAGCTGCTAGCTAACGATAGCTGGATTGCTAACAGGAGAGCTAGATCTTTGCTGGCTGGCTATCAGGAATTCTATGCCAACTACAACTTACTTAGTTAAGTATAGCTTGCTTTTCTCTGTATTTCACTTTTATAACTACTGGTCTACAAAAAGTATATCTTCATTTTTGCACTTACTGTAGTCTTGCACAAGAAGATTTTGCAGCAGGAACGCGCAAAGGAGCGGCGAAGGCAAGAAGGCTGCTGCAAGTTCTTCTTCTACTTTACATTTGTTTGGCAGATCGCAACCAACTGATAATGTGCATGCACTGCCAACTACTATACTGGAGTGTGAGGCCGGCCATGGCCTACCTACACACCTGTTATTCTATTACCTAGTTACATTTACATTTTAGTCATTTAGCAAACGCTCTTATCCAGAGCGACTTACAGTTAGTATCCCTGGCGTTGCAAGCGCCATGCTCTACCAACTGAGCTATTTCTAATAAAATAAAATAAAGCCCTACATACCTCACTAACCCCCGTCCAACCTCTCTAACCCTATTAAACAAACTCTCCCTATCTAAACGATACAGTTCACTCAATATAATGACACATGCCCAGTTTCCTCTATTACACATTCCAGTATCATGTTTTCTTAAATCAAATCAAATCAAATGTTATTTGACACTTGCACCGAATACAACAGGTGTAGACCTAACCATGAAATGCTTACTTACAAACCCTTAACAAACAATGCAGTTCAAGAAATAGAGGGGGCGGTCAATGTAAATAGTACAGGTGGCCATTTGATTAATTGTTCAGCAGTTTTTGACAACTTTGACAAAGTAACTGTCCAGTGAAAATCTCACTACATTTCAAGTTCACATTCTGTTAACTTTGGGTTAACGTTGGGTGTCCAAATAATGTTCTTGACTCGCCCTATAAGTATTTATGGCCAAAGCATAAATAAAATAAAAAAACTCCACCTCAAACTTGTATCTCAAACAGACCGTTTAAAATGCTTGCTTTTCCTCATAGAACAAAATGTAATGTTGGCTCGTTGGTCTACTCGCATGAATAGTTTTAATGACTGGTATACCCCCACACCATTCTGTTAATGACGTTTGTATGCCCACACCATTCAAACCCAGAAAAGCAGTTTTTCAACATACTTAATTAACACTTTTTGGAAGGAACTCTATTTCCCTCATATCGTAATTAATTATAGGTCATATTTAATAGAAATCCAGAAACAATGGATAGTTACTCTAACAGTAAACATTCATATCAGCTGTCCGCCTTCCTCTGGGTTTTACACAAAGAAGAATGAAGGAGGATTTTATATATTTCAAAATGGTCTCTTATGGGTTCAGGGACCTATCACAATGTGAATACAACACAAAACGTGATGTAACAGTATGAAAATGAAAATGTATGCACTCACTAACGGTAAGTCGCTCTGGATAAGAGCGTCCGCTAAATGACTAAAATGTAAAATGTAATTGGTAAATGAGTTGCAGAAATCGGACCAATAGGAGGTGGTTTTGAAGTGTATGAAACTCTTCATTTATTCAGTCTTCAAGGAGAACGATCTGTAAAACCGAAACGAAATCTAAACGCAGAAACGCGGTGGGTTTACGTTTAACATAAAATAAGCACCTGTATCATTTTACTGTGCTCCAAGAGTTGCTGAATTTCATATTTAAAAAAAATAACATAAAACATATTTTTGCCATTCAATGTAATATCCGGGTGAATGTTTTTCATGTTGCCAATGGTGCTACCATATCAAAATTCCTGGTTGCACAGCAAAATATTTGGGAGCATGAGAGCCCACAGTACCAGTAGTGGACATAGGAGGGCAGTGATGCACGCTATTCATAGTATTTGTCAATGTGACTGATATAGAAGAAGAGTTCATTCGGGAAGCTGTCTGTTTTTAGCAAAGAGAATTGGACTGTCAAACGTTTCTGTCACAATATCTATCAAGGTAACATCAATGAAACGCATACATTATGGAAATTCTTGGCATGTTTTGGTAAATAAATGATGCAGTTTGTAGCTGAGGTGTCAGCAAGCCTGACGATAGTTTAGCAACCAGGTATTATACCAACATTAGCTAACTAGAGCCTGTCAGTGTAGCTAGCTAGGTAAATGAGTCATTCTGTAAACATTGATGGCTGAAATAATTCAATTCCTGAATATAAATGGGGACTGTAGAATGAAAGTAAACTGGAAATGTATGACTTCCTAACTGACATTTTTTAAGTTGAGTGTCTTTTACTGTAACAAAGGTATCTTAGCCATGTGGGTAGCTAGCTAGGTTGGCTAGAGCTGCTAGCACAGTGTACTAATATATTTGTTGCTAGCTAGCTAGATCCTTTATACTCCAGCTTGAAACTTGCGCATGGTGGGTGGGTGTGTGGGTGTTGTTGTTGCTGTTGCGAATGGACAACACGTCACGCACGCGATGTATGTAGTTTGCAATTTGTGTGGGTGCAGGCTTTTGCTACAACCAAGCAGTAACACCTGTTTATTGTCCGAATGCTTTTGAATCAAGTGTGCTACTAGTTCTGGCAGTGATTTCGAACCTTGACTGTGGAATGTGTGGATGAAATTTAGCTAGATGTTGAGGAATTAAGATCAAACTGTAGCCGACCCAGGACTCGAACCCCGGTCCAGCGACTGTCAAGCCAACACCTTAACTGCTTTGAACCTCTTGAAGAGGTCGCTAGGTATTGGTTTAAGGTCGCTACATTACCCCCTTCAGGAGAGCGTGTCCACACTCTTCTCTATACCAAGTCCCTCCTGTGTACAAACCTCTCCGATGGCCATCCCACTTTGTAGCAAATTCAGTGGGTAGCCCCGACCCGGACTCGAACCCAGGTCCAGCGACTGTCAAGCCACACCTTAACTGCTACGCCAAGAGGTCTGAACCTGTTGACGATGTCGCTAGGTGTTAAGGTCGCTACAATATGTTTCTGTCTCTTTCCTCCTGCTCCTCAGAGCCCATGAGAAGGAGATGAGTGTCCCAGACTACATGCAGTGTGCTGAGGACCATCAGACGGTCCTGGTGGTGGTCCAACCTGTGGGCGTCGTCCCTGAGGATCAGTTCTTCAGGATCTACAAACGCATCGCCTCTGTGGCCCAGGTCAGCATCCATGTGTACTAGCTATGAGTGTGTCCCAAATGGCACCCTATTCCAGGGCCCGCTCTGGTCAAAAGTAGTGCACTATATAGGGTATAGGGTGGCATTTGAGACACAGGCTGGGCATGTGTCTTATTATTTATTGAAATATGTAACCCCAGGCCACCTTGTAGTTATTTGTTTTTGATGTAAATGTTTTACCATTGGATGCTGATTGTCAAATGATCCCTATTTTGTTGTGTGTTTTGTCTTTTCATGCTATTGAAAAAAAGGTGTCCATCCGGGACTCCCAGCGGAACCTCTATATCCGTTACCGCCACCACTACCTCCCAGAGAACAACGAGTGGGGAGACTTCCAGACACACCGCAAGGTTTGTTGCTTTTATTTTTCCTATTTGTTGCCTTTCGTAATGTGTCTTTGGGTTTCAGAAATGCGCTTAGTTTTTTGTTATGTGTCCTGCACAGCAGCCTTCCGCAAACCTCTCCTTGGGGATTCGCAGCTGTTCCATGTATTTGAACTAGAGTTAGCATACCTGATTCAACTCATCACCTAATCATCAAGCCCTTGACTACTTCAATTAGGTGTGCTAGTTTAGGGCTACAACAAAACTGTGAAACGTCTAAGAAGCACAGCTGTACAGTATGCGTGTCTTTTTGTCCTGTGCATGAATTTCCCCTCAGGAATAATAAAGTCCTGTCTGTCTAGGTGGTGGGCCTCATTTCCGTGACGACCTGTGGTTCGGCTAAAGAGTGGCCCCAGACCTTGGACCGTTTCCATGGCCAGAAGGAGGTGTTCGGAGCCACGCTGTACGACTCGCGGCTCCTGGTGTTCGGGCTGCAGGGGGAGATAGCAGAGCAGCAGAGGACGGATGTTGCCTTCTACTCTAGCTATGATGACTGTCCCGATGTGGAGAAAAGGGTGGAGGACTTTGTGGAGTCCATCTTCATCGTGCTAGAGTCCAAGAGGCTGGATAGAGCCACAGACAAGTCTGGGGATAAGATACCACTGCTCTGTGTTCCCTTTGAGAAGAAAGACTTTGTGGGGCTGGACACTGATAGCAGGTGAGTTGTCTTTTCTTCTGCACTCTATTTGGCTTTTAAAGGTCTGGTATCATCCACATGTTTTGCTGTGTATATAATTTGGAACCAACAAGATAGTTGGTTATTAAACAATTTCCATGAGCCTGAACTGTGACTTCTGAATTGATCAACAGTCTATTAGTTTAACAATTGATAAAATGCCTGAATACTATATTTGCCAAGTGTAGCCTAATGGTTGTTAGATGGTTGTTTCATGATTGTTACAAGGTGATGGTAATTACACTAACAACATTGTTGTGCTAATGTTTGTTATATGGTGATTGAAAAAGCCTGACCTCAGTGTTTCTCTGATGTCCATTGTCAAGATATCCTTGTCGTTACATTAATGTTGCTAAGGACAGTCAACCTTGAGTGTTTATTTCCCCTTTTAAAAATCTGTTTATATTTTTGCTTCTTTCCTTTTTTCTTTGTTTATCTTGGTTACTTTATTTGTCTTTCCCATTTTTTTCTTTCATACTGTCCTGTGAGTTTATTGTTGGGTGTGAAAAGGTGAGCTGCTGTTAGACATTGCTTTAGTTAAGTCCATCCCAGTTCCATCAGCTTAAGCCCCACCCCTAAACGAGACACTCTGCCCAGGCCCTGCCCCCTACCTCAGTGCTCTTGTGCATGGGTTCAAAGCTTAGATCCAAACTCATCATTCCTCTCAACTTTGTATGAAATAAAATCATAACAAGTTCTGAAGGAGCTGATAGTTTGGACATGCAGAATACATGAAACTATCAGTGACTGAGGCTTGTGAAGGTTGGTTCACTTAAACAGTGAGGCTATCCTATCTATTCTATTATGTGCTTGTAAAGGTTTGTCCAGCCTTTCAGGAACTTGAGGATTGGGAAGGTTGTCACCTGACCCGAGTTTGACTGGGTGAAATAAGGTCTGTACTCTAATTCTTTACACATTCTATGACATGGATCTCATATCTTCTACTATATTCTGCTACTACACCTTAACATGGATCTCGTATAGCCGTGATTAATGGAGGGATGCATCACCTTTAGCTAGGCTTATTATTGCTCCTACTTATGAAAGCATGACTTTCAATATGGTATCCATGTCCTTCTAAGCAGACCGTACATAAGGTATTGCTCATCATTTTATTTCAAACTTTTTTTCATCCGAAAAGTTTAGGCACAACTCATTATACTGAATCTGAACAAAATGAGCAATTGTACCATGAATTCACTAATAGCATGGAAATCAACCCCATTTAGCCCCATTGACACAGCATCATGCTTTCTAGGTAAAAAAAATACTTGGTGGGTTTGACCCTTGACCTTCCCAGTATCTCAGGCTCCAGTAAAGAGTTAGACAGACAGAGGTCTTGCACACGTCTTGAACTGGCCCCATTTTCTTTTGTTAGAATTACAAACTGTGATGTTGTCTGCCTCCTCTTCAATCCTGGTGTGTTTAATGTGCAAGACTTCAGGATCAGGGTGGTTCTGGTTATTTCTCTCTATTGGGTTCTCCCCTCCCCAACCCCTGTCTCCCTTGCTTGTGCTGTCCCCCCCCCCCCCCCGTAACTGATTAGATTAATTCAACAGCGAGTCTCCTCTGCTAGCACCCAATGGTACCTGGGTAAGAAAATACATTATGCTCAAAAAGGACTTTTGTTTGGGAGAGAGAAGACCATGAAGAGGGTTTTTGTAAAAATGATGTAAAAAGTAAACCCTACTTGCATAATTGTTCGCTGTAACGTGGACAAAGTTGTATTGTAAATTGATATCTCTACGACATCTGAAGGACACTAGTTGATGTTTCCCTCCTCCTCCTCATCTAGGCACTATAAGAAGCGTTGCCAGGGCCGTATGAGGAAGCACGTTGGGGATCTATGTTTGCAGGCAGGCATGTTGCAGGATGCCCTGGTCCACTATCACATGGCTGTGGAGCTGCTCCGCTCCGTCAATGACTTCCTGTGGCTGGGGGGTAAGACTGGGGAGGAAGACATGGCTCTTCCTCTTCCTGCTATATTCTCAAATCCCATAAAGCAGGGGTGGATACTCTCAGGTTTTTGCTACGACCCCACTATAACACACCTGATTCTACTAATCAGCTTCTCACCATGACCTTGAAGGAGATGAGGATCTGAATCAGGTGTGCTACAAGAGGGTAGTAGCAAAATCCTGCCAAGCCCAGGAGCTCTCCAGGAGGACTGTTCGCCACCCTTGCCATACATACATAATTCCCTTTAGAAAATACTTGTAATGGGGGGTTATGATATTCTGTTTCATTGACACATCTCCCTTATGTCTTGGTTCTCCAGCTGCGTTAGAGGGCCTGTGTTCAGCCTCTGTTATCTTCCACTACCCTGGGGGAACAGCAGGGAAGGCTGCCGGACGCAAACCCAGCCTGGCACAGGGCCAGGGCCAGGCAGCTGATGCAGGGAAGAGGCATCGGCCAGGTAAGCAGCACTCCTCGCTCTCTCTGTGTGTGAGGTTGGGGGTGGTCTTCTCTGTGTTTAACTTTTTGATTGGCCAAGGAAGAACCGTGTCCGGGGTGGGGGTGGGGGGGGGGACAGACCCAGTGTTATTATTGAAAGGGATGGTCTCTGCGTGCCTTAGGGTTGAATTAGAGTTTTTTAAATAAAATGAACAGTGTGGAGATGTTTCAGGAGGTATGGGGCTCAGGGGGCTGTCTGTACGGCTGGAGAGGAGGGATTGGATGTACGGTTGTAATGTGGTGCTGGAGGGTGGATTGTGTTGTACTGTGTTGTGTAATGTGATTGTGTGGTGGTTGTGGTGGCATGCAACATTTCCTCCACAACCTAACCCATTTGTTCTGAACCTTATTTAATATCATATTTCCATTCACCGATATCTTTACTTAATATTATTAACAAGTCACTTACTTTAACCCCTTAATAACAACACATATTTTTATTTTACTTGTACATAGTTTATTACTGAAGTAATTAGCATTAGCCTACTATAGCGCGGGGATGGATGGGAAAGTCACAAGGAACCGGCTGAAAAGTGGCTTGTTTGGGGACTAACATTGCTTTCAATAACTAACTGCACTGTGTGAACCTGCATTCTCTCTCTGTGTGTCTGTCTGTTACTGTAGGGGCACAGGAGGTACTCATAGACCCAGGTATGGTATGACACTAACCGGCCAATGCCGCGTAGCTCTACTTGTAGCTAGACATCTCACCTGTGTGTGTTTTCCTGCTGTCTGTCTGTGTGGCCCATTTCCTTATTACTTGTGTTTGGTTTCATGCTTTTTATGATGACAACCTCCTAGCTTGGTCTCAGATCTGTTAGTGGTGTCTTACCAACAAAGGCCAGACAACACAAACAGATCTGGGACCAGGCTAACAACCCATTGCACTGCATCTGATTCCAACTTTGATTGTTTCCACCACTGGTAAATCAAAACAGATGTTTTTTTCCCGCCTCTTAAGGCAGGTATTGTATTTTTGTCAGCGTTAGATGTTTTGTGTTCATGCTTGATCACACCATTGACCTCTTCTTCTAGTCAATGAATAGTAACCATTTTAAAATCATGATCAAGGACATTATATCCAACACTATGTACAAGAAGAAGCACATAACCTCCTATTAGATTTCAAAAGTGATTGAAATAATAATCCAATCTAAATTACTGAAAGTAATTCAGACATGCACCAGGAGGTGGCGACGTTGCTATTGAAATCGCAGCACTGCTGATTGAGGCATCCAAGCTTTGTGAGTCTACTTCTCCTGTTGCCTCAAGTTACAATGTAGAACTGTTCAGAGTGAGACATTTCGGCCAACCTATCCGTAAGAAATACTGCAGAAATTAAGCTCTTATGTTTCCTTTTTAGGAAGTGTGTTTGGTTTTACTAAACCATTCAACCCAAGGGGTCTGTGTAAAGTGTGTAGTTCCGACCGTAGATGTAGCAATTTGCACATTTTGTCTAACACTTAATATATATAAAAATATAATGATATATACCCTATAGCAGATGCTTTTATCCGAAGCAACTTAGTAATGTGTGCATACATGTATTACGTTTGGGTGGTCCTGGGAATCGAACATGCTTTCCTGGCGTTGTAAGCGCTTCACTCTACCAACTGAGCTAGAAAGGACCACTTAGCAGATGCTTTTATCCAAAACAACTTACAGTACAGTGAGTGCATACATTTCTAGTATGTGTGTGTGTTCCCAGAGTAGTCTTATATGATTCACATGTAATGCTGTGTCATAGTGACATCGCCGCGACGCCGTTGCTAGGCAATGTTCTATCAATACTACATTTGTATTGAAATCAGATGGGTAGAGGAGAGAGAGAGATTCTCCTGCACATAATCGTTTTAGAACCATTTCAATTGAAACATTCCAAACTACTGAGCACATGATGAAATCAGCCTCAGCGTCATTTTGATCACATAACAGTGCACAGTGACCCTCAAAGGCCCTTTATTCATAGATAGATTGTTGTGTACAATGCATGGCAATCATCGAGTGTTGTCTTGATATGTCGGTGTTTGAAACGCCTGTCGATGCGGCATTAAATGTGTATGCTCAGATAGGCTATACACAGTTTGCCAGTGAGTATGTCATTGTTGTGACTTTGGCCATATGCATCACAGTAGGTTGGTGACACCTTTAATTGGGGAGAACGGGCTCGTGGTAATGGCTGGAGCAGAATCAGTGGAATGGTATCAAATACATCAAACACATGGTTTCCAGGTGTTTGATGCCATTCCATTAGCTCCGTTCCGGCCATTATTATGAGCCGTCCTCCCCTCAGCAGCCTCCACTGATATGCATGTGTGAAGGACCAAGTGGTGGATGTGTCTGATAACATTGACAATCATCCCGGTCATTTTTCCTTTTTCTCTTTCTCTCTCCTCCTTTCTCCTTTTCTCTCTCTCCCCTCCCCCATCTCTATCTCTGTCTCTTTCTCGCTCTCTATCGTTCTCCAGGTGCCCTCACAGCCAATGGGATCAGTGCAGACACCAGCAGTGAGATTGGTCGGGCCAAGAACTGCCTGAGCCCTGAGGACATCATAGAGAAATACAAGGAGGCCATCTCCTACTATGGCAAGGTATTGGAAAAGACAAGAAATAGACACACACACTATTGTATGTTCCTATCTACTTTGTTCCATCTCCTTCTGTAGCAAGGGATTGGAACAATACTTTTTCAAAAGCACTGTACGCACATCTAGCTATTTTTCAGGTTCAGGGTACAAAAAGTATACATCATAGAAAATAAACAGATACCCACACTGTTGAATGCTCCTACATGCTTTATTACATGCAATGTTTCAACAGAAGGTTCAGTGTTTGTACTTTGCAGACCAGTGCTGTTTGCAGACTATTCCATTATCCGCTATCCAGTTTGCAGTTCTCAACATCTCCACCAGGGGACAGTAGCACACTAGGTATCAGTGATGGTTGGGCGTCTGATGCAGCAGAGAGGGGCTGTGTAGCTGTGCCTGCCTGACTGGCTGTGTCCACACTGTAAACAAACTACTTACATGCTGACTACAGGAGAAAACATCTGAGTGCACTCAGATGGTCAACAGTGGAAAGCTTAGCTAGCATGACGTCACTGTCTGTTACTATTACACAAATGGAAGTGTGGGGCCATCTCAGATGCCCTATAACTCCATCAGTTGCAATTAAAAAAATAAAATACATTAGTTAATTGCATTGTTAATCTATTGATAACTATACTTACTGGTGTAGCACAGGTATGTGTTAACAAAAACAATCAAACCTTGGGGGTAAAAACACAGAGGCGTAACTTCCCAGCAGTATACCACCTCCCACTGCTGGCTTGCCTCTGAAGCTAAGCAGGATTGGTCCCTGGATGGGAGACCAGATGCTGCTGGAAGTGGTGTTGGAGGGGGACGTTGCCCTGTGTTAGTTGCCGTCTTTCGGATGGGAGGTTAAACGGGTGTCCTGACTCTCTGTGGTCACTAAAGATCCCATGGCACTTATCGTAAGAGGAGGGGTGTTAACCCTGGTGTCCTGGCTAAATTCCCAATCTGGCTCTCTTACCATCATGGCCACCTAATCATCCCCAGCTTCCAATTGGCTCATTTATCCCCCCTCCTCTCCCCTGTAACTATTCCCCAGGTCATTGCTGTAAAGGAGAATGTGTTCTCAGTCAACTTACCTGGTAAAATAAATTAAAACAAAATAATATCCCTGTAGGCCTTCGGAAATTCTGCTGTGTTTTATCTCCACTATTATAATTGGCTTCTTGCTCTGACTTCCCTTGGTCCTTTTACCTGTAACTAGTTCACTCCAAATGAAATTACATTATATATCAACACGACAGGGCTATTCAAATATTAATTGCATTTTAATAAGGAGACAATGCGGATAGGAGTGGGTGGGGGATCGCGTGTGAATGTGTGAGAGAGCACTACTGTACCTCGACTCAGGTTTCTACTTCATTAGATCTACTACTCGGGGAGAACCCGGGACTCCCCTGGAAGAACCAATGAACAAAGTAAAAATGAACGACGGAGGTTCCGTATCACCACATGGACTGTAATCAGTAATCTGATAAAGATGTCACAGAGAGAAAGTGACATGATGGAATACATCGGTTCGGATTATTACGCCAGGTGGGAAAAGCCATACTAGTCCTCACTGGTTACTTATGTTTTCCTTATGCTGGGCCTGGTCAGTTCTTATTGTCCTCTTCCTTTCTATCTCTCTCTCCCTCTCCTTCCATCCCTCTCCCAGTATAAGAATGCAGGCGTGATAGAGCTGGAGGCGTGTGTGAAGGCAGTCAGGGTGCTAGCCATTCAGAAGAGGGCCATGGAGGCCTCCGAGTTCCTCCAGAATGCTGTCTACATCAACCTGGGACAGGTAAGACCTCACCTGATATGTAGATGTACCTCCCTGTGGGGGGAACCATCATCCTGGTCTCACACACATTCTGTTAATTAGAGACCAGAGTTTTGCTTAGTCAAGTCCCATGCATAGATCTCATATTCAGGAAAAACTCTGGTCCCCAGTTGTAGTCTATAACCAGGGCCCAGCGTTTTACCTAGTCAGATCATATAGTCATGAAAGACTCCTGACACCAGAGTCTTTCTTTCTGCCAACACCCAGGTCCCATAGTCTGTTAACACCCAGGTCCCACAGTGACTGTTAACACCCAGGTCCCACAGTGACTGTTAACACCCAGGTCCCACAGTGACTGTTAACACCCAGGTCCCACAGTGACTGTTAACACCCAGGTCCCACAGTGACTGTTAACACCCAGGTCCCACAGTGACTGTTAACACCCAGGTCCCACAGTGACTGTTAACACCCAGGTCCCACAGTGACTGTTAACACCCAGGTCCCACAGTGACTGTTAACACCCCAGGCCTCATGCTCTGGCATCAGATCCTGTAGTCAGGCACCTGTCTCTGCTGCTTTCCTGTGTGATGATCACCAGAGGATCTGCCTGCCAACAGCCAGGTCACATAACACAGGAACGCTCTTCTGACAGGTGCCTGAGGCCATCCTGCAAGAAACTGAAAGCCTGCTCTATTCAGGCTCTGCTCTGTAGGCGTCTCTCTAGGAGGGAAATCTCACTCGAGTCTCAGACAGTTCTGCCAGTGTGCCACCACCTCCTTACCCACTGTGCAGTGACTGATCGTTCTCATAACCTTTCCATAGATTTGTTTTATAAATCAAATTGAACTTTTTTCAGAGATTTATTTGTGTTAACGTCAAGGATTTATTTGTGTTAACGTCAAGGATTTTCTAATAATAATATATACTATTTAGCAAATGCTTTTATCCAAAGCGACTAAATGGCATTTATTATTATATACTGCACAAAAATATAAACACAACATGCAACAATTTCAACAATTTCACTAAGTTACAGTTCATGTAAGGAAATCAGTCAATTTAAATACATTTATTAGGCACTAATCTATGGATTTCGCATGACTGGACAGGGGCGCAGCCATTGGTGGGCCTGGGAGGGCATAGGCCCACCCACCTGGGAGCCAGGCCCACCATCTGGGGAGCCAGTTTTTATCCACAAAAGGGCTTTATTACAGACAGAAATACTCCTCAGTTTCATCAACTGTCTGGGTGGCTGGTCTCAGACAATCCCGCAGGTGAAGAAGATGGATGTGGAGGTCCTGGGCTGGCGTAGTTACACGTGGTCTGCAGTTGTGAGGCCGGTTGGGCGTACTGCTAAATCCTCTAAAACGACATTGGAGGCGGCTTATGGTAGAGAAATAAACATTGAATTCTCTGGCAACAGTTCTGGTGGACATTCCTGCAGTCAGCATGCCAATTGCACGCTCACTCAAAACTTGAAACATCTGTGGCATTGTGTTGTGTGACAAAACTGCACATTTTAGAGTGGCCTTTTATTGTCACCAGCACAAGGTGCACCTGTGTAATGATCATGCTGTTTAATCAGCTTCTTGATATGCCACACCTGTCGGGTGAAGGGATTATCTTGGCAAAGGAGAAATGCTCACTAACAGGGATGTAAACAAATTTGTGCACAACATTTGAGAGAAATACGCTTTTTGTGCATATGGAACATTTCTGGGATCTTTTATTTCAGCCCATGAAACGTGGGACCAACACTTTACATGTTGCATTTATATTTTTGTTCAGTATAAATCCTTGACGATAACACAAAGTTATACAACTTATTTCCAAATGAATCTCTGGAGAAGTTCAACTTGAGTTATAAAACAAATCTGGGACAACCCGTATGTAAAATGTATGAACGCATTAATGTATGTCTGACTTAGTCATGCGTGCATACATTTTACGTACATTTTACGTGCAGTGTGTGGTATAAATAGTTTTTCAATGATCTAATAGAATCAACCAAACAACCTATTAACCAACCAACCAATGATCTCTCCTGTCTGTCTTCCCTGTTTTCTCAGCTGTCAGAGGAAGAGAAGATCCAGCGCTACAGCATCCTCTCTGAGCTCTACGACCTTATTGGTTTCCACCGTAAGTCAGCCTTCTTCAAGCGGGTAGCAGCCATGCAGTGTGTGGCCCCCACCATCCCAGAGCCTGGCTGGAGGGCCTGTTACAAGCTGCTGCTGGAGACCCTGCCTGGATACAGCCTCTCCCTCGACCCCAAAGACTTCAGCAAAGGTACCCGACTGGATATGCCTCTCCTCTGTCACAAAAGTGTCCCATACACTGTAGAGTGATCCCCTACAACTTTAGATGATCAATAAAAGACACACACACACCTCCCTGTTTCAGTAACGTCAATACTCAAAGCAAGAAATTGAATAACATTGCCTTCCCCTGCCCTGAGGTTTATTTAAAGGATCTTCTCTTCAAGAGCTCTTCTCAGGGGTAATACGTATTCAAGGCACCTCTTTGCGCAAAGAGACACACAATTGATTTGAGACCTGCACTGACCCAGGCCTTTATAAACTGCCACTCTGCCAGGCACACATACACCCGCTCTCACTCATGGTCCTCAGGATAAGCTGCTGTGCACTGCAGGCTCTTGAACCTCACCCTGCTCAACCCACTCCACCACGAGGGGTTGGAGCGTAAAAGAGACACTGACAGACAAAACAAAGATTCAGAGTCATCTGTATCTCTACTGTGACCCTCGTTCAAAGGACTCACTTGAGAAGAGTTTCTGTCAGACAGAGAGAGAGCAGTTGTTGTTGACCTCCACTTCACTTCCATGGAACAGTGAAGGGAAGAGAGAAACTATTGTGTGAGGTAGTCAAACGATTATGTTGGAGTGTAGTTGAGAGTGAAGTGTGTTTGTGTGTCTGCGACTATGGATTTCTTCCTCCATGCATTATTTTACAAAGCAAAGAAAGACTAAATATATGTTCTTCATAAGGGACCTTCTACTACGGCCAGGCCTCTGAGACCTTCAGCCTGAGGAGAGGTGTCAGGTGGGAGTTTATTGAGCTGTGAGGAGAGGAGAGCTGGCCAGGCCCCTGTTGCAGGAGGGTAACGTCAGAGAGGAAATGGGGCTTAATAGTGCATTCCAACAGGGTACAGGGCTGGCCGGCAGAGAAATGAACGAGCAAATTGGTTTTTAATTGGCTAGGGAGCCCTCTCAGTACTCTCCTCTTTACCAGGGTGAGAGGACTGTCTCTCACTCTCTCCTCTCTCTGCTCTCTATCCTCTCTTTCTCTCCCCTCTCTCTCTCTCCCTCCCTCCCTCTCTCTCTCTCTTTTAGTCTATTTGTATCTCTTTGTCTCTCTCTCTCAGTTCGGAGTAAACACTGTTTCAAAGACCACAAACTCACAAAAAAGCATTTAGCTGCCGTGCACTCTTCATGTTTAAATGACAGTAGGGGAGGACAGTAGTATAAAACATCACCTTACAGGGAACTGCTAATTCTCCTACCAGAAGGTAGTGCCTTTTGATACAGACAGTGTGTGACAGGGTGGCGTTTGTGTGTGACAGGGTGGTGTTTGTGTGTGACAGGGTGGTGTGTGTGTGTTACAGGGTGGTGTGTGTGTGTGTGTGTGTGACAGGGTGAGCGTTGTGCTGCGTGTCATTAGCATGGTGGTGCTAATTGGATTCCCAGACACCTTGAATACCGCCTCGTAAATACCACAGAATAAGACATTTAGCTGGAGGAGAGAGAGGGAGGCAGTGATGGAGAGAGTGAGAGAAAGAGGTTTTAGCACACCTTTTATTTACACTGAACAAAAATATAAACTCAACATACAACAATTTCAAAGATTTTACTGAGTTACAGTTCATATAAGGAAATCAGTCCATTGAAATAAATTCATTAGGCCCTAATCTATGGATTTCACATGACTGGGAAAACAGATATGCATCTGTTGAAAAAAAAAAATAGGAGCGTGGATCAGAAAATCAGTCAGTATCACCCTTTGCCTCATGCAGCGCGACACATCTCCTTTGCATAGAGTTGATCATGCTGTTGATTGTGGCCTGTGGAATATTGTCCCACTCCTCTTAAATGGCTGTGCGAAGTTGCTGGATATTGGTGGGAACTAGAACACACTGTCGTACACGTCAATCCACAGCATCCCAAACATGCTCAATGGGTGACATGGCCATGGAAGAACTTGGACATTTTCAGCTTCCAGGAATTCTTTACAGATCTTTGCGACATGGGGCCGTGCATTATCATGCTGAAACATGAGGTGATTGCGGCGGATGAATGACACGATAATGTGCCTCAGGATCTCGTCACGGTATCTCTCTATATGACGTTGAAGGTGTCTTATGGTAGAGCAATGAACATTACATTCTCTGGCAACAGCTCTGGTGGACATTCCTGCAGTCAGCATGCCAATTGCACGCTCCCACAAAACTTGAGACATCTGTGCCATTGTGGTGTTTGACAAAACTGCACATTTTAGTGGCCTTTTAGTGTCCCCAGCACAAGGCGCACCTGTGTAATGATCATGCTGTTTAATCTACTTCTTGATATGCCACACCTGTCAGTCAGGTGGAGGGATTATCTTGGCAAAGGAGAAATGATCACTAACAGGGATGTAAACAAATTTGTGCATAACATTTTAGAGAAATAAGCTTTTTGTGCGTATGGGACATTTCTGGGATCTTTTATTTCAGCTCATGAAACATGATGCGTTTCTATTTTTGTTCAGTGTAGCAAATATGGAGGGAATACAGAGCTCGCAGCATGCATGGAGAGAGCGAGGGAGAGAGAGAGAGCCACAGTAAAAGCCAGTGTGTCCTCCTCTCCTCTGTATTGGTGCCCTTCAGATAAGCAGCGTTAGCATCACATGATGTTAGACAGGTGGATGCTGCTATATTTAGACTGTTTAGTGGGCACTGCAGCTTCACCACGGAGGAGGAAATGGCTTAGGCTAGATTTGCATTAATATCATTTTTGCACATGACAGAAGTCAGTAGCAATGAATAACATTACATTTTTTATTTAATAATAATATCATCCCACAGTAGAGAGAACATTTTATAACGGACAAGCATCTTGGTCATGATTTTTGGAGCTCCACAGACGCTGTGGAGGGGAACAATGTATTCTTATTTACCTCTGAGTAGGCTATCCTTTTTTCCTTCTCTCCCTCTCTCTCACTTTCTCTCTCTCTCTCTGTGCACCAGCCCTGACAGCCTTGAGTATAGACTGGGGAATGGAATGTTATGTAACGCTGAGACCCATCCATGCTCCCCCTAGAACACCAGTGTAAAGCTAGCAGGTTATTAAGATGTCTTCTGCTGATGTGTTTTCCGATCTGCTGCAGAACACAACATTGAGTCAACGCCACACTGCACAGCTCACAATCACATGTTGCTCTGGTATGATAATGTTTGGATGATCTCTCTCTCCCCCTCACTCACTCACATGTATCAAATCCTACATGCCATCTCCTGCCGTTGTGCCCTTGAGCAAGGCATTTAATCCCTAAAACCAGCTCCAGCGGTGCAGTAGTGTGGCTGCCCTCTGCTCCAACCTCTGTATGTGTGTCTTTCAGAGGGGCCTGGATGGATAAAGCAGAAGACGCGTTTTAATTAATTTACATTAGACAATAAAATAATCTTCTCTCCCCCAGGTACCCACCGTGGCTGGGCGGCGGTACAGATGCGTCTGCTCCATGAGCTGGTGTACGCGTCCCGTCGTATGGGAAACCCCGGCCTGTCCGTCCGCCACCTCTCCTTTCTGCTCCAGACCATGCTGGACTTCCTCTCAGACCAAGGTCAGCCAACACACAGATACACACACACACACACACACACACACACACACACACACACACACACAGATACACACACACACACACACACACACACACACACACACACACATACACACACACACACAGATACACACACACACACACACACACACACACACAGAGACACACAGACACAGACATACACATTAGCTCCCCAAGCCTTTAGCGCAAATGACTACCGAAACCCAGACGGTCTCATTCTCTAGTGTCTTTGAGAGGGGACTCTTTCAACAATGTAAATTCGCATCCCTTAATCCCCTAGAGTCGATTTCCACAGCCCCATGGTAATCTAATTAGCATAAAAAATCCCCATAAAAATCTGTCAGTTTAAGAGATAGAGTTATCCGTTTTTTTGCATTGGATGTGTCTCAATCCACCGCATCCGACGATGTCGCACTTCTGCATCTGCGGTGAAAGGTGACAGACTCGTCACCTCCCGAGTGGCGCAGTGGTCTAAGGCACTGCATCGCAGTGCTAGCTGTGCCACTAGAGATCCTGGTTCGAATCCAGGCTCTGTCGTAGCCGGCCGCGACCGGGAAACCCATGGGGCGGCGCACAATTGGCCCAGTGTCGTCCAGGGTAGGGGAGGGAATGGCCGGCAGGGATGTAGCTCAGTTGGCAGAGCATGGCGTTTGCAACGCCAGGGTTGTGGGTTCGATTCCCACGGGGGGCCGGTATGAAAAAAAAAAAATTATGTATGCACTCACTAACTGTAAGTCGCTCTGGAAAAGAGCGTCTGCTAAATGACTAAAATGTAAATGTAAATGTAAGTCGGTACAGCCGATCTGCTACACACTAATATGACCTCTCTGTGGAAATGTGAGACTCTCATGAACATGTACATGTTTTGCTCTAGGACGTCCCCCGGTACCAGTTGAAAATATTTATGGAAGTATACAGTATATGGTGACTGTTTAGTGCCAAAAATAGGGGGTTAAATATATACAGTACCAGTCAAATGTTTGGACACACCTACTCATTCAAGGGTTTTTCTTTATTTTTACTATATTCTACATTGTAGAATAATAGTGAAGACATCAAAACTATGAAATAACACACATGGAATCATGCAGTAACCAAACAAGTGTTAAACAAATGAAAATATATTTTATATTTGAGGTTCTTCAAATAGTCACCCTTGATGACAGCTTTGCCCACTCTTGGCATTCTCTCAACCAGCTTCACCTGGAATGCTTTTCAGACAGTCTTGAAGGAGTTCCCACATATGCTGAGCACTTGTTGGCTGCTTTTCCTTCACTTTGTGGTCCGACTCATCCCAAACCATCTCAATTTGGTTGAGGTCGGGGGATTGTGGAGGCCAGGTCATCTGATGCAGCACTCTATCACTATCCTTCTTGGTAAAATAGCCCTTACACAGCCTGGAGGTGTGTTGGGTCATTGTCCTGTTGAAAAACAAATGATAGTCCCACTAAGCCCAAACCAGATGGGATGGCGTGTCGCTGCAGAATGCTGTGGTAGCCATGCTGGTTAAGTGTGCCTTGAATTCTAAATAAATCACAGACAATGTCACCAGCAAAGCACCCCCACACCATAACACATCCTCCTCCATGCTTTACGGTGGGAAATACACATGCAGAGATGATCCGTTCACCCACACTGCGTCTCATAAAAACATGGCGGTTGGAACCAAAGGACACATTTCCACCGGACTAATGTCCATTGCTCGTGTTTCTTGGCTCAAGCAGGTCTCTTCTTCTTATTGGTGTCCTTTAGTAGTGGTTTCTTTGCAGCAATTAGACCGTGGAGGCCTGATTCACACAGTCTCCTCTGAACAGTTGATGTTGAGATGTGTCTGTTGAACTCTGTAAAGCATTTCTTTGGGCTGAAATTTCTGAGGCTGGTAACTCTAATGAACTTATCCTCTGCAGCAGAGGTAACTCTGGGTCTTCCATTCCTGTGGCGGTCCTCATGAGAGCCAGTTTCACATAGTACTTGATGGTTTTTGCGACTGCACTTGAAGAAACTTTCAAAGTTCTTGAAATGTTCCATATTGACTGACCTTCATGTCTTAAAGTAATGATGGACTGTTGTTTCTCTTTGCTTATTTGAGCTGTTCTTGGACTTGGTCTTTTACGAAATAGGGCTATCTCTCCCCCCCCCCCCCCCCCCCCCCCAACTGATTGGCTCAAACTGTTATTCTACAATGTTAAAAATAGTAAAAATAAAAAAAGTAGTAGGTGTGTCCGAACTTTTGACTGGTAGTGTCTATACACACACTACCAGTCAAACGTTTTGACACACCTACTCATTCAAGCGTTTGTCTTTATTTTTACATTTTTTTACATTGTAGAATATTATATATTTATATTTATGTCATTTAGCAGACGCTCTTATCCAGAGCGACTTAGTTAGTGAGTGCATACATTCTTTTTTTTATATATACAGTGGGGAGAACAAGTATTTGATACACTGCCGATTTTGCAGGTTTTCCTACTTACAAAGCATGTAGAGGTCTGTAATTTTAATCATATGTACACTTCAACTGTGAGAGACGGAATCTAAAATAAAAATCCAGAAAATCACATTGTATGATTTTAAGTAATTAATTTGCATTTAATTGCATGACATAAGTATTTGATACATCAGAAAAGCAGAACTTAATATTTGGTACAGAAACCTTTGTTTGCAATTACAGAGATCATACGTTTCCTGTAGATCTTGACCAGGCTTGCACACACTGCAGCAGGGATTTTGGCCCACTCCTCCATACAGACCTTCTCCAGATCCTTCAGGTTTCTGGGCTGTCGCTGGGCAATACGGACTTTCAGCTCCCTCCAAAGATTTTCTATTGGGTTCAGGTCTGGAGACTGGCTAGGCCACTCCAGGACCTTGAGATGCTTCTTACGGAGCCACTCCTTAGTTGCCCTGGCTGTGTGTTTTGGGTCGTTGTCATGCTGGAAGACCCAGCCACGACCCATCTTCAATGTTCTTACTGAGGGAAGGAGGTTGTTGGCCAAGATCTCGCGATACATGGCCCCATCCATCCTCCCCTCAATACGGTGCAGTCGTCCTGTCCCCTTTGCAGAAAAGCATCCCCAAAGAATGATGTTTCCACCTCCATGCTTCACGGTTGGGATGGTGTTCTTGGGGTTGTACTCATCCTTCTTCTTCCTCCAAACACGGCAAGTGGAGTTTAGTCCAAAAAAGCTCTATTTTTGTCTCATCAGACCACATGACCTTCTCCCATTCCTCCTCTGGATCATCCAGATGGTCATTGGCAAACTTCAGACGGGCCTGGACATGCACTGGCTTGATCAGGGGGACCTTGCGTGCGCTGCAGGATTTTAATCCATGACGGCGTAGTGTGTTACTAATGGTTTTCTTTGAGACTGTGGTCCCAGCTCTCTTCAGGTCATTGACCAGGTCCTGCCGTGTAGTTCTGGGCTGATCCCTCACCTTCCTCATGATCATTGATGCCCCACGAGGTGAGATCTTGCATGGAGCCCCAGACCGAGGGTGATTGACCGTCATCTTGAACTTCTTCCATTTTCTAATAATTGCGCCAACAGTTGTTGCCTTCTCACCAAGCTGCTTGCCTATTGTCCTGTAGCCCATCCCAGCCTTGTGCAGGTCTACAATTTTATCCCTGATGTCCTTACACAGCTCTCTGGTCTTGGCCATTGTGGAGAGGTTGGAGTCTGTTTGATTGAGTGTGTGGACAGGTGTCTTTTATATAGGTAACAAGTTCAAACAGGTGCAGTTAATATAGGTAATGAGTGGAGAACAGGAGGGCTTCTTAAAGAAAAACTAACAGGTCTGTGAGAGCCGGAATTCTTACTGGTTGGTAGGTGATCAAATACTTATGTCATGCAATAAAATGCAAATGAATTATTTAAAAATCATACAATGTGATTTTCTGGGTTTTTGTTTTAGATTCCGTGTCTCGCAGTTGAAGTGTACCTATGATAAAAATTACAGACCTCTACATGCTTTGTAAGTAGGAAAACCTGCAAAATCGGCAGTGTATCAAATACTTGTTCTCCCCACTGTGTGTATATATATATATATATATATATATATATATATATATATATATATATATATATACATTTCATACTGGCCCCCCGTGGGAATCGAACCCACAACCCTGGCGTTGCAAACGCCATGCTCTACCAACTGAGCTACATCCCTGCCGGCCATTCCCTCCCCTACCCTGGACGACGCTGGGCCAATTGTGCGCCGCCCCATGGGTCGAACCAGGATCTCTAGTGGCACAGCTAGCACTGCGATGCAGTGCCTTAGATCACTGCGCCACTCGGGAGCCCGTCTGGTGTTCAACCTTCCCAAGTTCTCTCACGTCACCCCGCTCCTCCGCACACTCCACTGGCTTCCAGTTGAAGCTCGCAATTTGCTTCAAGACCATGGTGCTTGCCTACGGAGCTGTGAGGGGAACGGCACCTCCGTACCTTCAGGCTCTGATCAGTCCCTACACCCAAACGAGGGCATTGCGTTCATCCACCTCTGGCTTGCAGGCCCCCCTACCTCTGCGGAAGCACAGTTCCCGCTCAGCCCAGTCAAAACTGTTTGCTGCTCTGGCACCCCAATGGTGGAACAAGCTCCCTCACGACGCCAGGTCAGCGGAGTCACTCACCACCTTCCGGAGACACTTGAAACCCCACCTCTTTAAGGAATACCAGGGATAGGATAAAGTAATCCTTCTATCCCCCCTTACCCCACCCCCAAAAAAAAAAAAAAAAAAAAAAAAAAACATATTGTAAAGTGGTTATCCCACTGGCTATAAGTTGAATGCACCAATTAGTAAGTCGCTCTGGATAAGAGCGTCTGCTAAATGCCGTAAATATTAGTGAAGACATCAAAACTATGAAATAACATATATGGAATCATGTAGTAACCAAAAAAGTGTTATACAAATCAAAATATATTTGAGATTCTTCAAATAGCCACCCAGGGTTTAGACATGTACTGAATAGAAAGGAAACTGAATAAAAATAGTAACTCTTTCAAAAAAGGAAAGAAAATGTCTGACTAGCTCTAGTCTAGGACTAACAGATATTACATAGTCATAGTCAAACGTTTTTGTCCGTACAGTGCCTTGCAAAAGTATTCATCCCCCTTGGCGTTTTTCCTATTTTGTTGCATTACAACCTGTAATTTAAATGGATTTTTATTTGGATTTCATGTAATGGACATACGCAAAATAGTCCAAATTGGGGAAGTGAAATGAAAAACATAACTTGTTTACAAAAATATAATAAATAACGGAAAAGTGGTGCGTGCATATGTATTCACCCCCTTTGCTATGAAGCCCCTAAATAAGATCTGGTGCAACCAATTACCTTCAGAAGTCACATAATTAGTTAGATTGCACACAGGTGGACTTTATTTAAGTGTCACATGATCTCAGTATATATACACCTGTTCTGAAAGGCCCCAGAGTCTGCAACACCACTAAGCAAGGGGCACCACCAAGCAAGCGGCACCATGAAGACCAAGGAGCTGTCCAAACAGGTCAGGGACAAAGTTGTGGAGAAGTACAGATCAGGGTTGGGTTATAAAAAAATATCAGAAACTTTGAACATCCCACGGAGCACCATTAAATCCATTATTTAAAAAATTGAAAGAATATGGCACCATAACAAACCTGCCAAGAGAGGGCCACCCACCAAAACTCACGGACCAGGCAAGGAGGGCATTAATCAGAGATGCAACAAAGAGACCAAAGATAACCCTAAAGGAGCTGCAAAGCTCCACAGCGGAGATTGGAGTATCTGTCCATAGGACCACTTTAAGCCGTACACTCCACAGAGCTGGGCTTTACAGAAGAGTGGCCAGAAAAAAGCCATTGCTTAAAGAAAAAAATAAGCAAACATGTTTGGTGTTTGCCAAAAGCCATGTGGGAGACTCCCCAAACATATGGAAGAAGGTACTCTGGTGAGATGAGACTAAAATTGAGCTTTTTGGGCATCAAGGAAAACGCTATGTCTGGTGCAAACCCAAAACCTCTCATCACCCTGAGAACACCATCCCCACAGTGAAGCATGGTGGTGGCAGCATCATGCTGTGGTGATGTTTTTCATCGGCAGGGAAGGAATGATGGATGGCACTAAATACAGGGAAATCCTTGAGGGAAACCTGTTTCAATCTTCCAGAGATTTGAGACTGGGACGGAGGTTCACCTTCCAGCAGGACAATGACCCTAAGCATACTGCTAAAGCAACACTCGAGGGGTTTAAGGGGAAACATTTAAATGTCTTGGAATGACCTAGTCAAAGCCCAGACCTCAATCCAATTGAGAATCTGTGGTATGACTTAAAGATTGCTGTACACCAGCGGACCCATCCAAGTTGAAGGAGCTGGAGCAGTTTTGCCTTGAAGAATGGGCAAAAATCGCAGTGGCTAGATGTGCCAAGCTTATAGAGACATACCCCAAGAGACTTGCAGCTGTAATTGCTGCAAAAGGTGGCTCTACAAAGTATTGACTTTGGGGGGGTGAATAGTTATGCACGCTCAAGTTTTTTGTCTTATTTCTTGTTTGTTTCACCCCAAAAATATTTTGCATGTTGTGTAAATCAAATGATACAAACCCCCCAAAAATCTATTTTAATTCCAGGTTGTAAGGCAACATAATAGGAAAAATACCAAGGGGGGTGAGTACTTTCGCAAGCCACTGTATTAGTTTAAAATCCTACTTCATTTTTCTCCATTTCATACTACTGATCATCTAAAATCATCCCCTGGCCACAGCCATCCATGCATGTCCTTTAGGAAAGCCAGCATTGTGCCTGCGGGTGTAATGGTGTGTGTGATGCTCAACCAAGCCAGTCTCAGCTGGTGGCTGGGTGACTGTGGGCTTCATCTGGACTCAGGAGATGGGTACTCACCCAAGGCGAGGGGGAGGAGTGGGGGGAGGTAGAGCAGATGCCTCACTGACCTCACTATCGAGACCAGTGTAATCCTTTTGGTAGAGGGGGGGAAAAGGGAGAGGGAGGGAGAGAGAGAGTGGAGAAAGCAGATGGAGAGCGAAAAGCAGAGTGCGAATACAGAGAGGGAGAGCAAAGAGAGAGACATTTTAAATGTATTATGATCCCCATTAGCCGACACCAATGGCAACAGCTAATCTTACTGGGGTCCAACACATACCCAAAAATACATTACAGACAAAATACTTTACAATTTACATACATAAAAAAATAGTAACATATAGTGTGTGCATCTGTCACTTACACATACTGTACATGTCAGTACATCCTCACCAGAAGTAGGTCGCATTTGAGAGCGAGAGAGGGAGAGAGCAGAGCGCCAACAGTATGAAATATTCACCAATGTCAGCAGCAGCAGTTAGGGACTGTTGCTACGCTGAGGGAGGCCATGCTCCCATCTACCCAGCATCCTCACTGTTTAAACCTGCTGGAATAACAACAGCTCAGCTACAGCTCAGTGGGCGTCATACACCCACCATGTGTGTCAGCCGCCGTCACACTCAAACAACGGGCAGTTACAGCCTGTGACGCCTCAAGAGACCGAAAGGTGTGAAGTATGATTGAGAAAAAATGCTTTTCTTGCTATGACATTTTGTGTGTGAGGCTGAGCATAAAAAAGTGACAGAACATATTTCATTGTTATATTTCAGCTAGCATGTGCACTATGATCTCACTCAAGTTGAAGCCCCAGACTCCTAACTCCATGCTTGAGTAACTGTTTTAACAGCTTAAAACCTCTATAGTTCTCAGTGAGTTTCTCAATGGTGGCTTTGGCAGAGACACTCAGTGAAATGGGCCGTGCACAAATCTGTCCCCTCTAAACTGCGGTTGCACGCCTACTCTCCTCGCCCTCGTCTCTCTCTCTCACCCTCCCTCTCGCTTTCTCTCACTCTCCCTCTTCCTCCCTCCTGCTATTCCCTATCACCCCCCTGCTGTTTGTCTGCAGTGTGGTGATGTCACACACGGCGGGGGTTATTGCAGGCCGTCTTCTCCCAGCATGCAGTAGTGGGGTGCGGCCCCCTCGCTGTGTTCGCTGCGTGTCTGGGGAATTATTGTAGAACACACAGCAGCACAGCTCAGCACAGGGGAACAGTGTGACTCTCGGCCCAGCAGCAACAGCCTTTTCATTTAAAGTCACAATCCTGAGTTTGTGTTTCAACCCAATACTACTTGGTTTGGTATAAAGCTGACAGATGAGGATGGGAAACAATATAACCATTCTCAAATATCCCAGATTGTGCCTTTAATCCCCAGATCTGGGGCGTCATTTATCAACCATGCGTACATAAAAAAAAAAAGTTCTGGTGTAGTGGAGATTCTAGGATTTGCGTGTGCAACAAATTATTGGGATTGATCAAACTGTTGCACACAAAATAAGCATGTTTTAATTGATAAATCAGAGCCATACTATATTTGTGGGCTCGTGAACGAGCGCTACAACCCCGCCTGAAAGACGCCCTTACCTTTTTATGGTAACAGAAATGCCCTCATTTGCTGTATGATTTGGAGATGTTGGAACTGGGCCATGATAGTTTCTAGAAGATATCGCAATGCCAAATTTGATCACATTTCTGTAGAGGTGTGGGCAGAATGTCCTTTTTTTTAGTGGTCTATTTACTTTCGAGCATGGTTGTCTTATTGAATGAGTGATGGATAAATGGTAGCCTAATATTTGTGGGAATGAACCAGTCACGTCAGAAAAGGAGAGACATGCCCTGCAATATGATTAGGATTTAGGACTATATAATAAAAGTAAAATAAACATATTAGACGACATTCTGCTATGCGATCTTCTTACCAACGGCAAATTCATCTGTTTTATCATTAGGCCAATGTTTTAATGAGCTTACCATTATTATCATTCCCGTGCATCAAACACCTCCATTTCCCCCAAAAGAACAATAGCCAATTTGCTTGCATAGAGTTGATCATCAACTAGAAGTTGTGCGCACGCATGATTTGAGATTTGTGTGGAGATGCACACACTTTTCCGTCAAGTTCAAAATGTATAATTATCAACCTTTGCGGGAAAACTGGCGCATGTGTGCATCTCTTTTTTTGTGCACGCACCTTGATACATGAGGCCCCTGGTGAGGCCCTGGGGTTTGGGTATGAGAGAGGGGCTGTTTTTCTACACAGGTGCACAACCAAGGAATTTGTTCTGTCCCTCAACATCGTGGTACAGTATGTGACCGATAGCACACGACACAGTATATGACCAAGACAATTCAAGTCTTAGAAGTCAACCCCTGTAAATGAATATCGACTCCAGTTTCTCCTTTAAGCACATTGCTGTCCTCCCGTTTAGTCCTCCCATTTAATGTCACAGCAGAAGCTCCCGGGGAAAGGAAATGCCAGGGCTTTGAATTTCAGGGCCGGCGCTTTCAAAGGTCTGTCTTGAGGTAGTAGTGCCTTTTCAAGTCCCCGTCGGTGACATTAAAAAACATAACTCAAATGTTTTATTTAAGCTGGGCCTTTGTAGAGTGGCAGGGATTGAAGATAACTGCTTAATGTTTCTGGCTTAGGAGAGTGAGGGAAAGGGAGAGAGATGGGTTCAGGAGAAGGTGATCACGCCAAGCTCATTAACGTTACCACTGTGTCACCCTGCCTGGGAGAGGGCGAAGAGAGGTAGAGAGAGTGAGCAATAGGAAGAGAAAGAGGTAGCGTGTCATTTTTCCTCTAGTGACATCACAAAAGCTTCAGGACTGCATGGGATGAAGGGAGGAAGAGATAAGTAAAGCGTGTGGGGGTGAAGGCTGGGAAATGCCAGGGACCTCACGATATAAGTATTCAACCCCATTGCTATGGCAAGCCTAAATAAGTTCAGGAGTAAAAATGTGCTTAATAAGTCACATAATAAGTTGCATTGACTCACTCTGTGTGCAATAATAGTGTTTAACATGATTTTTGTATGATTACAGTTATCTGTAAGGTCCCTCAATCGAGCAGTGAATTTCAAACACAGATTCAACCACACAGACCAGGGAGGTTTTCCAATGGTAGATTAAAAAAAAAGAAGCTGACATTGTATATCCCTTTGAGCATGGTGACGTTATTAATTACACTTTGGATGGTGTATCAATACACCCAGTCACTACAAAGACACAGGCGTCCTTCCGAACTCAGTTGCCGGAGAGGAAGGAAACCGCTCATGGATTTCACCATGAGGCCAAGGGAGACTTTAAATAGTTACAGAGTTTAATGGCTGTGATAGGAGAAAACTGAGGATGGATCAACAACATTGTAGTTACTCCACAATTCTAACCACCTTGACAGAGTGAAAAGAAGTAAGCCTGTACAGAATAAACATATTCCAAAACATGAATCCTGTTTGCAACAAGTTACTAAAGTAATACTGCAAAACATTTGGCAAGTCAATTAACTTTGTCCTGAATACAAAGTGTTATGTTCGGGGCAAATCCAAAACAACACATTACTGAGTATCACTCTCCATATTTTCAAGCATAGTGGTGGCTGCATCATGTTATGGGTATGCTTGTAATCGTTAAGGATTGGGAAGTTTTTCAGGATAAAAAATAAACGGAATGGAGTTAAGCACAGGCAAAATCCTAGAGGAAAACCTGGTTCAGTCTGCTTTCCACCAGACACTGGGAGATTAATTCACCTTTCAGAGGAAAATAACCTAAAACACAAGGCCAAATCTACACTGGATTTGCTTACCAAGAAGACTGAATGTTCTTGAGTGGCCGGGTTACAGTTTTGATATACTGTAAATCGGCTTGAAAATCTATGGCAAGACTTGAAAGTCCAGGTGTGCAAAGCTCTCATAGACTTACACAGAAAGACTCACAGCTGTAATCACTGCCAAATGTGATTTTAACATGTATTGACTCAAGGGTGTGAATACTTATGTAAATTAGATATTTCTGTATTTAAAATAAATTTGGAAAAATGTCTAAAAACATGTTTTCACTTTGTCATTATGGAGTATTGTGTGCAGATGAGTAAAAAAAAGAAGATGTAATCAATTTTGAATTCAGGCTGTAACACAACAAAATGTGGAATTAGTCAAGGGGTATGAATAATTTCTGAAGGCACTGTAGGTGCCGATATGTATTGCGATTCTCATGATTCTATATGTATTGCGATTCGATGTTCCAAACATATTGCTCACCATACAGTATGTCTGTTGCAGAGGGACAAGAGAGAGCCGTGAGAAAACTACACAATATATACAAAAGTATGTGGACATCCCTTCAGATTAGTGGACTCTGCTATTTCAGCCACACCCTTTGCTGACAGGTGTATAAAATCGAGCACACAGCCATGCAATCTCCATAGACAAACATTGGCAGTAGAATTACCTTACTGAAGAGCTCATTGACTTTCAACATGGCACAGTCATAGGATGCCACCTTTCCAATAAGTCAGTTTGTCAAATTTCTGCCCTGCTAGTGCTGCCCCGGTCAACTGTAAGTGCTGTTATTGTGAAGTGGAAACGTCTAGGAGCAACAACGGCTCAGCCACGAAGTGGCATGCCATACAAGCTCACAGAACGGAACCCTGAGTGCTGAAGCGCGTAGCGTGTAAAAATCGTCTGTCCTCGGTTGCAACACTCACTACCAAGTTCCAAACTGCCTCAGGAAGCAATGTCAGCACAAGAACTGTTCGTTGGGAGCTTCATAAAATAGGTTTCCATGGCCGAGCAGCCACACACAAGCATAAGGTCATCATGCGCAATGCCAAGCGTCGGCTGGAGTGGAGTAAAGCTCGCTGCCATTGAACTCTGGAGCAGTGGAAATGCGTTCTCTGGAGTGATGAATCACTCTTCACCATCTGGCAGTCCGACGGACGAGTCTGAGTTCAGCGGATGCCAAGAGAACGCTACCTGCCCCAATGCATAGTGCCAACTGTAAAGTTTGGTGGAGGAGGAATAATGGTCTGGGGCTGTTTTTCGTGGTGCAGGCTAGGCCCCTTAGTTCCAGTGAAGGGAAATCTTAACGCTACAGCATGCAATGACATTCTAGACGATTCTGTGCTTCCGACTTTGTGGCTTCAGTTTGGGGAAGGCCCTTTCCTGTTTCAGCATGACAATGCCCCCGTGTACAAAGCGAGGTCCATACACAAATGGTTTGTCGAGATCGGTGTGGAAGAACGTGACTGGCCTGCACAGAGCCCTGACCTCAACCCCATCAAACACCTTTGGGATGAATTGGAACGACTGCGAGCCAGGCCTAATCGCCCAACATCAGTGCCCGACCTCACTAATGCTCTTGTGGGTAAATGGAAGCAAGTCCCCGCAGCAATGTTCCAACATCTGGTGAAAAGCCTTCCCAGAAGAGTGGAGGCTGTTATAGCAGCAAAGTGGGGGACCAACTCCATATTAAACCCCTGATTTTGGAATGAGATGTTTGACGAGCAGGTGTCCACATACTTTTGGTCATGTAGTGTAGTTCTGATCAGTCATGGGAATTAAAGTGCTGAAAACAAATTGGCTCCCTATTTAAAGCCTCTTAGATGTAAGGTCCCGTGTTTTGGGGACCTGCGTTGTTCTGGGACCGATTCCAACCGAAATGGTCACTTATAAATCGATAGATCTACGGTGTCAATAGAAATGGCTTGCGCTGATCGATAGCCCTGGTTCCCATGGACACAGTAGTATTCTTTTCTCAGCCTGTGTGACGTAGGATGTGAAATCTGAAACCACTTGAAGCTCGGATGTCCCTCCTACCATTCATTCACTCTTCTGACTGTCCAACTCATGGCTGAACCCTACATCACAGACAAAGCATATGCCTGCATTCAGAGCACCAGGATAGAGTGGTTTCATCACGATAGCACTTTCAGAGATCGAATTATAGCCATTAATCTAAAATAATTCATAGATTTTAAACAAAAAACACTTTCTGTTTGTCATAGACGGACAAGATTAATATGAGATGAATGGTGTGTTCCTAACGAGTTCAGGAAGCCAAGCTAGAGCTCTGTGAGACTTCCACAGCGATGAGGGCAGAAGTTTTGATCGAGAGACCACATTTTCTCTAACACTAAACGTACAAATATGTATTTTACGGTTATAAGGAAGGTGAAAGCTTAGTCGTTTTATAATTAGAATATGCTATATTTAGAAAGCATAAGTCATTTCAAGCCTTATTCATACAGTTTTGATGAACATATTTTTATCATATTTGTGCTGTGTACTTGAGCTTGTGTCCTCAAAGGTGACTACACCTCAGCAATGTAACTATTTTTACCAGAAAGGTGAGATTTTAACCTTTGAGTATTACTAGTTATTCTTTACGGCCCTCTCATTATAAATAATTACTTTTGGGGATTACATAGATGACTTTTTCGATTACATTTAGTTAAATTTAACTGGTTAAAAAGAAGATGGAGAACAAGCTATGAAGGAAATAAACTGGAGTTATGGCGCAGGTACAGACATCCAACTAGCGCAAAAATAATATTGTGATATTGTCAAAACAATACGACACAATATATTGTCAAAAATAATACGACACAATATATTGTCATAAATAATATCCCGATATGTAACTGTATCGATGTTTTTCCCCCATCGCTAGTGGGGGTAGTTCAACTGTATCAGGGACAGGAGGTTACAATCAATATTTTACTAGTTGGCTGTGTTGTGGCTTGGAAACTAGGCTTCAGATCAGAAGCTTGCAGGCTCTTATCTATATTGAGACCTATTTATTTTTTTTGAAACAGTTGTTAAAATGAATAGCGTTAGCTGAAGTTTATCGTGGCAGAAATGGCAATTAAAGACTACTTGAGCCTAATCTGAAGCTTATCGTTTCATCGCAGCAGAACTAGCCTAACAGTAGTCCATGCTGTGTTTCTATATCTGGTTTACTAGTCCCAGATAATTGATTGTACTTTCTCCTCAATCATCAGAGGTGAACATTTAAAAATGGCCACTTCACAAGTCATTTTACCCTTTTGCTGTCTCCTCTCTCAATTATTTATTCAGGTATTCCCCAATGTTCACTCGTACATGCTTCATTTAGGATATCCGTGACCGTGATCTGAGAATGACAGCGTCAATGTATCCCAAAAATAGTAGTATCTACAGTATTAATATCTCCAGGTATTAGTTTGGTCTCTCTTGCAGTCCCACTGTAATTAGCACATCCATATCGCCACGTGGAGGGGTGAGAGTTAGGGCAACTCAAACCTTTCGTTTTGAGTCTCCTATTGTAGATACTGCGATATTATGTCTTATTGAAACATTGCTGGATGATTGCGCCATGCACGTAGTACTCGGTGGATTCTCCATTCAGCAGCAGGATCGGACGGCGGCGGCTTCGGGAAAATATGTGTTTTTCATAAATAACAATTGGTGTGCTGCTTCAAGTGTGAAGGAAATCTCAAGCTTTTGCTCACCTTACATAGAATACCTCATGGTAAGCTGCAGACCCTTTTATCTACAAAGAGAGTTCTCATCCGTAATTATTACAGATGTCTACATTCTTCCAGAAGCTATCACCACTCTGGCACTCAACGAACTGTATAGGGCAATAAACAAACAAGAAACCGCTCTACCAGAGGCAGAGTTTCTAGTGGGCGGAGACTTTAACGCGGGGAGACTTAAAACCGTCATACCTTACTTCTACCAACACGTCTCCTGCGCCACTAGGGGCGGTAGAACACTAGACCACTTTTATTCTACCCACAGAAAAGCATACAAGATCCTCCCTTCAGCAATCTGACCATGACTCCATTCTCCTGCTTCCTGTTTACAAACAAAAGCTCAAACAGGAAGTACCAGTGATGCGCTCAATATGAAAGTGGTCGGACGAAGCAGACACAAGGCTACAAGACTGTTTTGCTAGTACAGACTGGGATATGTTCCGGGATTCATCTGATAACTGTAAGGAGTTTAAAACAACAGTCACAGGCTTCATCAATAAGTGCATAAACAATGTCGTCTCCACAGTGACTATAAGAACGAATCCATACCAGAGCTACCACTTACAATGAACGGGACACGGACATGGACACATACAAGAAATCCCTCTAAGACCTCTGACGAGACATCAAACATGCAAAAGACAATATAGGAGGAAGGTGGAATCTTATTACACCAGCTACTACCCTCGTCGTATGTGGCGGGGATTGCAGACGATAACGGATTACTAAGGGAAACCCAGTCATGAGTTGCCCAGCGATGCAGAACTCCCAAACAAGCTAAATGCCTTTTATGCTCACTTTGAGGAATATAACACTGTGTGTGGCCGAAAATGTTTAAGTTAACAACCACAAGGCGGAATACCAGGGCGCGTTCTCAGAGCATGCGCAGACCAGCTGGCAGTGTGTGTCTTCACAGACATATTCAATCTCTCCTTGTCCCAGTCTGTAATCCCAACATGTTTCAAGCTGACCACCATTGTCCCTGTTCCCAAGAGCTCCAAGGTAACCTGCCTAAATGTCTATCACCCTGTAGAACTCACATATGTAATTATGAAATGCTTTGAAAGGCTGGTCATGACACACATCAACACCATCATCCCAGACACCCTAGACCCACTCCAATTCGCATACCGCCCCAACAGATCCACAGATGACGCAGTCTCAGTTGCACTTCACATTGACCTCCCTCACCTGGACAAGAGGGGAAATAACTGTGAGAGTTCAACACCATAGTCCCCTCCAAGCTCATCACCAAGCTAGGGACCCTGGGACTGAACCCCTCCCTCTGCAACTGGATCCTGGACTTCCTGACGGACCGGCCCCAGTTGGTGAGGGTAGGCAACAACACATCCGCCACGCTGACCCTCAACACGGGGGCCCCTCAGGGGTGTGTGCTCAGTCTCTCCTGTACTCCCTGTTCTCCCACGACTGTGTGGCCACGCAAGACTCACACACCGCATGACTCACACACCATCATCAAGTTTGCTGATAACATGATGGTGGTAGGCCTGATCACCGACGGCGATGAGCCTGCCTACAGGGAGGAGGTCAGAGACTTAGCAGTGTGGTGCCAGGACAACAACCTCTCCGTCAACGTCAGTAAGACCAAGGAGCTGATTGTGGACTATAGGAGAAAAAGGGGACAGCACGCCCCCATCCACATTGACAGGGCTGTTGTGGAGCGGGTCGAGAGCTTCAAGTTCTTGTCGTCCACATCACTAAGGACTTAACATGGCCCACACACACCCGCACAGTCGTTAAGAGGGCACGGCAGCGTCTCTTCTCGCTCAGGAGGCTGAAAAGATTTGGCATGGGCCCTCAGATCTTCAAAAAGTTATACAGCTGCACCATCGAGAGCATCTTGACTGGCTGCATCACCGCTTGATGTGGCAATTGCACCGCCCTTGACTGCAAAGCGCTACAGTGGGTGGTGTGGACAGCCCAGTACATCACTGGGGACAAGCTCCCTGTCACAATATCAAGCGGTGTCAGAGGAAGGCCTGAAAAATTGCCAAAGACTCCAGCCACCCAAGCCACAGACTATTCACTCTGCTACAGTCCGTCAAACAGTACCGGAGCATCGACTCTCGGACCAACAGGCTCCGAGGTAGCTTCTACCCCCAAGCCATAAGACTGCTAAATCGCCAGAGTGCTAAATAGTCAATTAATTAGCTGCACTGACTCTATCTTGCACTGACCCTACACACACTCACTAGACTTTATATATATATATATATATATATATATATATATATATATATATATATATATATATATATATATATATATATATATATATATACACACACACACACACACACACACACACACACACACACACTACACTGTCACTCCCACACAAAACTCTCACACATTCACATACACTACATATGCACACACATAACACACACACACACCAACACAAACACACATACACACGCACACACACACACACACACACACACACACACACTGTTACAATCATCATTTGCTGCTGCTACTCTGTTCTTTATTTTACTCGTATTATTATCTATCCGGATGCCTAGTCACTTTACCCTGCCTTCATGTACATATCTCCCTCAAGTACCTTGTACCTCTGCACATTGATCTGGTACTGACTGATACTCCCTGTATATAGCTCCATTCTTGTGCATTTTATTTTATTCCTCTTGTGTTAGTTCATATTTTATTTATCGTTGGGAAAGGTTCGTAAGCAAGCATTTCACTCTAAAGTCTATACCAGTTGTATTCGGTGTATGTGATGAATAAAATTAGATTGTATTTGAACCCAGTGTGGTTTGGAGGCGGTTTAATCAGTTTAGGAGTTGGGAATCTTAGAAATATAATGACTAGAATGGGTATAGCCCCTCAGACCAATAGAAATCCCGTTCTAGTAATTCTATGTCTATGAATAGTACACAACAGTAACTTACAGTATACAAGTTCCTGGCTAGCTTTAGTGTGAACTTGAAGTAAACATCAACATTATGAACTGAACATGTTGATGGAGTTGCTTGAAAGCCCCAGGCACTCAGACTCCCTCCTGATTTCCGTAGATACTCAGTCACATAAGATGCCCACTCACTCATTCCATCTCAGTACACTGAAGTAAACATACATATTTTCTAAGTCTGTTGTCAGTTTTTGCGAGTTTCTCACCCACATTCAATTTTCTAGTGTAGTAGTCTGGTTAACTGTGTTTAAGATGAGGCTAGGTTTTTCACCTGCAATATGCATGCAGTAATGTCATTGCAGTTGACTTCTCCTTGTAAACACCCCTGCACCCAAAACAATAAATAAATCAAATTTCCGTAATTAATTTGACATTCATTTCAGTTTGTATTCTGTCAGCACTTCCATCACATCCAACACGGCGGGGCAGTCCATCATCTTCAGTGACAGTTGGCAGAATCTCCCTCTATGTTTTATTGAGACTGCTACTACTGTCAGGATGTATTTGAAGTCCCAGTCTCTCTTCTCTCTCTCCCACTAGAGTTTCAGTCAGTTAAGAGGCCTCTCAAAGAATGTTAAAACATTTCAAAGTCATCACCAGGGGTCCTCTCTACAGTACCACACCATCGGCTACTGATCTGCTGCTGCTTTGGATGGAAATGTAGGGGTTTGTCTTCAAAATGAGCGGAGGAACTGAGAAATGATAGTCATATCGGTGTCATTTAGGGACATGTTCAAAGTTTAAGAAAGTTGAACCTGTTACGTAAGAATGAATGAAGAATTTATGAGTCTTGAATCTGTTTTGCCTTGTTTTCCTTGATGAGTTGATTTATGTGGACTTGTACTAAATAATATATTAACTTAAGTTTTAAATACTTCTCTATTCATCACTTTAGGCCTAATTAAAGTTATGTGTTCTGTGTTTTTGGTGAAAAGACAAAAGGAAAACAATGTTTTATCTTTACGTCTCTGGGAAGATGAGTTGTTACCTCTGTTATGGAGTCTGTGTCACTGAGCCCAGTAAATGCCAGAATGTATTGATTCTCCTCACTACCTGTGCAGTGCAGTGGTGCATTACTCAATGTGAGCAGTAAAGTGGAGGAGGCAGCGTTTACTTTATTTATAGCCTTGCCAGTTGTCGGCTCTGTTTCTGGCCTCCACCCAGTCGGGGGGTTGATAATGTATGGTCTGCAGGTTAGATGGAAAAATACATATTACACTGTAGTTTTTATCTGTCTGACTGCATTTATTAATATGTATTTAGATTTTGGAGAGGCAAATCATGTGATCAGGCTATTTAATTGATGTGGGCCTATTTTAAATCTGTGAACTCCGATTATTTAGTTTTTGCTCTCTTAAGTCTTCCAAAGCTTATGCTTATTTATTTAATTGCTTATTTCTCTGCTGACTGATGGACTGACATACTAATTGATGGCAAACGTTTAATTTCCAGTAATGTTTACTTGTTTAGTCACATTCTGCTCTCAAAACTCTTCAAGCGAAAGTGAGTTGAATCGATTCCCCACAGGAATTGAACTGGAGTAGAAAAGCAGCTATATTTTGGGTTGGGGGGGGGGGTCGCAGATAGAAAGCAGAACTGGGAGAGAGCGGGAGAGAGAGGGGGAGAGAGCGGGAGAGAGAGGGGGAGAGAGGGAGGTTTGTGGAATGCTGCAGTGAGCTCTTCAAAGGTAGTGTTTACCTCACATCATCCCAAAATGAGAATCGATACAGAGTTTTTGTCCTTCACTGTCTGTCCTTCAACTCTCCATGTTTCTACTGTTAGACTATGTTACCTGGGCTTCCAAATACAATTGACTCCATGCAGGTTTAGGAATAATTTTAAGTTGCTCATGACCGGCAGGGAGAGCGGTAGACAGCCAGACAGGTAAACGGGGGACCGCTGTGGTCGAAATGTACTACCAGCAACAATACTCAAAGCCTTACATAAGTCAATTTCTACCTCCAGGCTGTTTTATATGCTGCATGCAGCATTTCTCTGCTTGTTCAACCATTATCGTTAAGACACTTCCCAACACTGCAAACACACAACACTGAATGTGACTCGACTTATAATGAACAGAAGGCTTTAACATCCCTTTTAGACCTTAATTTGCTTTGTAAAAACAGGTTGAAACAGGTTTTCAATAATGGCAGTCTGACTCTGAGATTGTATCAAGGTGATGTTCTGTTTCCTGACACTGCTCTGCTCTTCAGTCTATCAGATTTACTCTCCTCAAAGACCTATGTCTAAAGGACATGTCTGCCTGGATCTGGACCGCAGTATGTTCTGTCAATCTGTCTGTGCTGCTCTGTTGCTCAGGCTCATCATTTTGTGGCTGTCAGTGGGAAACTGAGAAGTAGCCTATCCAGGAGCTTGGTTGGAGTGTATATATGTACAGTGAGGGGAAAAAAGTATTTGATCCCCTGCTGATTTTGTACGTTTGCCCACTGACAAAGACATGATCAGTCTATAATTTTAATGGTAGGTTTATTTGAACAGTGAGAGACAGAATAACAACAAAAAAATCCAGAAAAACGCATGTCAAAAATGTTATGAATTGATTTGCATTTTAATGAAGGAAATAAGTATTTGACCCCTCTGCAAAACATGACTTAGTACTTGGTGGCAAAACCCTTGTTGGTAATCACAGAGGTCAGACGTTTCTTGTAGTTGGCCACCAGGTTTGCACACATCTCAGGAGGGATTTTGTCCCACTCATCTTTGCAGATCTTCTCCAAGTCATTAAGGTTTCGAGGCTGACGTTTGGCAACTCAAACCTTCAGCTCCCTCCACAGATTTTCTATGGGATTAAGGTCTGGAGACTGGCTAGGCCACTCCAGGACCTTAATATGCTTCTTCTTGAGCCACTCCTTTGTTGCCTTGGCTGTGTGTTTTGGGTCATTGTCATGCTGGAGTACCCATTTTCAATGCCCTGGCTGAGGGAAGGAGGTTCTCACCCAAGATTTGACGGTACATGGCCCCGTCCATCGTCCCTTTGATGCGGTGAAGTTGTCCTGTCCCATTTGCAGAAACACACCCCCAAAGCATAATGTTTCCACCTCCATGTTTGACGGTGGGGATGGTGTTCTTGGGGTCATAGGCAGCATTCCTCCTCCTCCAAACACGGCGAGTTGAGTTGATGCCAAAGAGCTTGATTTTGGTCTCATCTGACCACAACACTTTCACCCAGTTCTCCTCTGAATCATTCAGATGTTCATTGGCAAACTTCAGACGGGCCTGTATATGTGCTTTCTTGAGCAGGGGGACCTTGCCGGCGCTGCAGGATTTCAGTCCTTCACGGCGTAGTGTGTTACCGATTGTTTTCTTGGGGACTATGGTCCCAGCTGCCTTGAGATCATTGACAAGATCCTCCCGTGTAGTTCTGGGCTGATTCCTCACCATTCTCATGATCATTGCAACTCCACGAGGTGAGATCTTGCATGGAGCCCCAGGCCGAGGGAGATTGACAGGTCTTTTGTGTTTCTTCCATTTGCGAATAATTGTATCAACTGTTGCCACCTTCTCACCAAACTGCTTGCCGATGGTTTTGTAGCCCCTTCCAGCCTTGTGTAGGTCTACAATCTTGTCCCTGACATCCTTGGAGAGCTCTTTGGTCTTGGCCATGGTGGAGAGTTTGTAATCTGATTGATTGATTGCTTCTGTGAGGAGGTGTCTTTTATACAGGTAACAAGCTGAGATTAGGAGCACTCCCTTTAAGAGTGTGCTCCTAATCACAGCTCATTACCTGTATAAAATACACCTGGGAGCCAGACATCTTTCTGATTGAGAGGGGTTCAAATACTTATTTCCCTCATTAAAATGCAAATCAATTTATAACATTTTTGACATGCGTTTTTCTGGATTTTGTTGTTGTTATTCTGTCTCTCACTGTTCAAATAAACCTACCATAAAAATTATAGACTGATCATTTCTTTGTCAGTGGGATCAAATACTTTTTTCCCTCACTGTATATATCTCTGTCTCTCTTAGCCCACCCCTGTGGTGTGAGGCCCAGCCAGCAGAGTAACTCATAGAGACATGTTTGTATGCGACTAAAGCAGCGAGGCTAAGAGTGATGATACAGCACGGCCGTAAACATTTTTATTGTTCCAGCTACTGTCTTAAAACCTGAAGGATGGCGAAGGAGGGACAGGGCTGGAGAGAGGGCTGGGCTGGAGAGAGGGCTGGGCTGGAGAGAGGGCTGGGCTGGAGAGAGGGCTGGGCTGGAGAGAGGACAGGGCTGGAGAGAGGACAGGGCTGGAGAGAGGGCTGGGCTGGAGAGAGGGCTGGGCTGGAGAGAGGGCTGGGCTGGAGAGAGGGCTGGGCTGGAGCTGGGTTATTTGTGTTATTATCCTCAATTAAATGTATAGGGCCATGTAATCTGCTTAGACTTTAGCACTAGTTATAGCAAGAGATCACTGGTCACTTCAAATAGTGAGGAAAGACTAAGTGTGCCACATAATGTGATTTACACACGATGGCTTACACTGTAAAAGCACCAGGGCTGTCCCCGACAAACAAACAAAAATCTTGGTCGATCGAGAGTCGAATATACACCCATCGTATGCGTTTTAATCAAATCAACTATATGCACTGAGCTTGTCTGATGCTTTTAAGCGCAGTTTGATAAAATAATTAAGATACACAAATGACAAGAGGGAGTTCGACCGTGATTGATTTGATTGTGCTCAGACTTGCTGCGCTGTGTTAAAAAAAATATGACAGCGAGTGACTATGTGACTAGCACCCGTTGACGCTCTCTCCTCCATGCTGCAGTGACCACTGCAGAACTTCAGCATTGTTTATCACGCTGTCCATGTTGCTGAACCTGCAACATAATTAAAGCCATTTCTGACTGAAAAGTTCTGTTACCGAAATCCCTCATTTGTTTAGGAAAAACATTCCCTATTCCCTCAACCCTTACTCTCTTTACGTGACACATGTATGCATTGCATGCACGTGACCAATAGGGCCTGACCTATAGCATATCATAATCACATCAATAAATTGGTTGTATCAAACTCTGAACACATATGACACAAATGGATGCAGAGGATGTGACAAATAAACTCGAAATGGGGGAATGTTTACTCGTTGCTCAGGAGGTAAAGGGGAAGTCGGATGTGCAGAACAAATTTGAATAGTTGTGGAAAATACTAGAAATCAAGAAAAAGAAGGTAAGGAGTAAGCGCTGCGTCATATTATGTGTGCCAAACAGGTGCTGTTAGATTACAATATCATTTTTCTGACCATTTGGAACAATGTAAACAACACTAAAATTATAAGCGTACCAGAGAGTCTGTTGTAACGTTTTTTTTTCTTTTTTCTGTAAAGCCTTTATTACAGCAAAGACTAATAACATTCACATTCATTCGTGAATGCAATTTCCAAAAAGGTGCGGTTTTATTTATTGTTTATGCTAATTATTCAAGGGTCGTTTTATTTGATTTTAAAACGAAAATGCTTGGTTGCATTTCAAATCATGAATGACTCATATGCTGTGTGATTACAGGAACGAATGAATGATTGATTGATTGATTGATTGATTGATAGAGTAGCCTATATAAGTATTGAAATATAGGCTTAAGTAAGTTATGGTATTAAGACTAAACAGGATGTGCTCTTTGGCCTACAGCTCGATGGTGGTTATCCAAGGCTGCTATACTAAGCCTACTAATGATAATGTCATTACTTATTATTATAATGATGATCATAATAGTAAAAATAACAATAAAAGGAGGGTTATTATAAATAAAAAAATTCGGACAATTTGGAAGAGTGTAAACAACACTAAATAAATTTAAGATGGTCCTCTGTAGCTCAGCTGGTAGAGCACGGCGCTTGTAACGCCAAGGTAGTGGGTTCGATCCCCGGGACCACCCATACACAAAAATGTATGCACGCATGACTGTAAGTCGCTTTGGATAAAAGCGTCTGCTAAATGGCATATTATTATTATTATTATTTATTATTATAAGTAATACCAGAGAGGCTGTTTTAACGTGTAAAGCCTTTATTACAGCATAGCAAAGATTTAAAAACAGCCGAATTTGTGAAATTGTTTATCCGACATGTTGTGGTTGCTGAGGCTTGGTACTCACGGAATCAATAGGCTATTAAACAAACACTCAAACAGAAGCAGGATCTGTCTTATTTCCGTAATTATATATATGGATGATTTATAGAGTCAGGTACATTGATTATAGACCTGATTAAGTTGGCGTTTCCGCTCTCCTCACTTTTCTTAAACAATTAAGGCAAGTGCTGTTTTCTCTTCTCCTAACTCCGCTGCTGCCTCTGCCGCATTGTTCTCAACACCATTATGCTGGTTAACTTTGCTATTATGCACATACTGTAGCAACATGGTCTAGGAAAAGGCACCAATTCAACAGCGCACTGATGTTTCAGGACAGCGACCGCTATCCAACGCGGGAGAAAGCACATTTGTTATAAAATAATATTATTTTGTATTAGTGTTGCACCATTGTTCCTACGTAATATAACTATATACAATTTCAGTAGCACATGTCTTAGTGATGGACTGTGCCATCCCCACGGCTTCCACAATGGATCAGTCCACTCAGACAGGCGCAAATCAGACAGGTGTCTTATACACCATGAAATATTTTGGTTTTGCTACTGCTCGACTAAAATCTTGGTCGACCAAACAATCGACCAGTCGACTAAAGGGGGTCAGCCCTAAAAAGCACTCTCTTGTCTTTGTAGAAATTGTTTTTCCTGGTGACTTGAAATGGTCAGGCTGGCCATCAATAATGTGCTCTCCATTTCTAACCCTCGTCTCTTCCTCCCCTGGTCCACAGAGAAGAAGGAGGTGACTCAGAGTCTGGAGAACTACACGTCTAAATGTCCAGGAGGAATGGAGGTTCTCACCCTGCCTGATGGACTCAAACTGCCCCCTGTACCCTTCACCAAGCTACCCATAATCAGGTACGTCAGTCAATCAATCATATTTATAAAGCTCTTTTTCATCAACTGTTGTTAGGCAAGTCAGTCAAACGCTGTGAGTGCTCTGGGTCGTGATCATTAGGCACAAAATGGAAGAAAACGCTTTGAAACGGAGAGAAATGGGGGCGTACGATCTGACCTTGTCCAATAAGAAACGCTAGTTTTCCATTGCAAAATGCTTTGCTGCGGTGTGCCCTAATGAACACAACCCTGCTGTCTGAACTCGTATTCTGATTGATCTAATCAATGTACCAATGAGCTCGTCATAGTTACGACACTGTTCTAACATCGTGTAACTGCTACTCTGAGTGGCGTGATTAATCAATAGACAAAATGTCCTCCCTCTCAACAATGTCAGGTATTTGTGACGGTGGTGTAATGATTGAAATGTAGCTGTTGTCCTCCCTCCTCCCCCCCTGGCCCAGAACACAGAGTTATAGCTGTTTGAGATCTAAGTGCACATTTTACATGACACTGATTTACAGAAGCATCTACTTGTAAATGTATTTATGGTGAAATATGACTTGTTTATGTTTCAGTAAAAGTCAGTCATATAAACAGAAATGAACACCACTGTTAAATAGGCCTGGCTTGGCTAGTCTGGGGCTCTTTTAAATATTAGGCCTGGCTTGGCTAGTCTGGGGGCTGTTTTTGCAACACCATGTTTAGTGGTCCATGCTTGGCTGTTGAAAAGAGCTGAAGCTTTGTGCTTTTTGGTCGAAGGAGTTGGTCAATTGTTTCTGTTTGAGTTGGCCATTTTTTATTGATACATTCTGAGTGAATTTCTTTTATTTAGCCAGGTTAGTTATTGAGAAGAAAATAGTATTGTGCACTTTTAAAAGGCAGCTTAGTGTTTTAGGTTACAGTACGTTCACTCAAAACACCACTCAGAATGCTGTCTATCTTTTATATGAACTTTTTCTCCCTGTTTTCTATCTTCTCCGTATCCATCTCCCCCTCTTTCTGTGGTGGCAGTGCCATTAGTAGGGCCAGGAGAGATGGAGGACAATCTGTACAGTTCATGTGTGAGTGTGGAGATAGGTGAATGTCTGGCTACTCAGAGAGGTGATAAGTGCTGTGTCCACTAGCTCCAATTCACACCTCCAGAATGCTTTGCTCATTAAATGGCCTGGGCTAAGAATCTCAGGATGAAATTCACCAATTCTACTGGATTTATGTTCTGCTGCCATGTGATTGGCAGAGGTGTGTGTGTGTGTGTGTGTGTGTGTGTGTGTGTGTGTGATTGGCTCAGGTCACCATGCCAAAAGCCACCTCATTTTCTCTCTCAGGACCTTTAATGGAGATGGCTGTTGAGATAAAAGAAACTATTTATCTTTCTCTCTGCCTCCTTCGCTCCTTCGCCATCTCCCGTCCCTTGACAAACGTCTTGACAAACGATCTGGCCTTAATGGCCACATGTACTCTTAAATCTCCACCCCGGCACAGCCAGAAGAGGACTGGCCACCCCTCAGATCCTGGTTTCTCTCTAGGTTTTCTTACCCACCCCGGCACAGCCAGAAGAGGACTGGCCACCCCTCAGATCCTGGTTTCTCTCTAGGTTTTCTTATCCACCCCGGCACAGCCAGAAGAGGACTGGCCACCCCTCAGATCCTGGTTTCTCTCTAGGTTTTCTTACCCACCCCGGCACAGCCAGAAGAGGACTGGCCACCCCTCAGATCCTGGTTTCTCTCTAGGTTTTCTTACCCACCCCGGCACAGCCAGAAGAGGACTGGCCACCCCTCAGATCCTGGTTTCTCTCTAGGTTTTCTTACTAGGTCCCTGCCTTTTAGGGAGTTTTTCCTAGCCACTGTGCTTCTGCATCTGCATTGCTTGTTCTTTAGGGTTTTAGGCTGGGTATCTGTAAAGCACTTTGTGACAACTGCTGATGTAAGAAGGTTCTTTATAAAACAAATTTGATTGATTAATTGGTTCTCCCCTCCTACAGATCTGTGAAGCTGCTGGACCTGCCCATCAGCCTGCGCCCCCACAAACAGAAAGGCCTTCTGGGAAACAACATGTCCACTAAGAGTCCCTTCATCTACTCTCCCATCATTATGCACAACAGAGGAGAGGAGCGCAACAAGAAGATAGGTGGGCACCACACACACACACACCTTCTGAAGTTGCCGTGTCGAAGTAAAACAGTTTTAGGCCTACTAATATTTTCATTGTAAAACGTCTATAAATAACATGATGGAGTAAATTAATCTTCTATACATGCTTGACTAATTCCATAATTAAACCAGGAGCTCCTTGCGTTTCTCTCTGCTCTCTCTCTCTCTCTCTCTGCTCTCTCTCTCTCTCTGCTCTCTCTCTCTCTCTCTGCTCTCTCTCTGCTCTCTCTCTCTCTCTCTGCTCTCTCTGCTCTCTCTCTGCTCTCTCTGCTCTCTCTCTCTCTGCTCTCTCTCTCTCTGCTCTCTCTCTGCTCTCTCTCTCTCTGCTCTCTCTCTCTCTCTCTGCTCTCTCTCTCTCTCTCTGCTCTCTCTCTCTCTCTCTGCTCTCTCTCTCTCTTGGCTCTCTCTCTCTGCTCTCTCTGCTCTCTCTCTGCTCTCTCTGCTCTCTGCTCTCTCTGCTCTCTTTGTTCCTGAACATTCACTTGTTAATTGTTTCTGGATCTTAAAAACTCCTCCAGTTTTGGCAGACATTCTCATGATTGTGACAGATGCTGAGTTCTACTCTGGCTTCTCATAGAGTCCAAGGAGTGTGAACTCTCTCCCTGCTACAGTGCTAAATTAGATCAGATGGACTCAACACAATGGCTGCTGTTATAAGTGTTATTTAATTTTTTCAATATGACTGAAATCCATTCCATCTTTCTCTATTCACTGTTTGTTCATTGTAGTCTCCCTTTGAGTATAGCTGTGTCCTGTCTTAGTGTGATGTCATCTGTGCTCAGATACTGTGCTGGAGTCTGAAGCCTCATCTTTTAGGTTCAATAATTTAGCAGTCCTTCCTTATTACTTTCCTTAC